>NC_084577.2:16527586-16827586 GCF_033978685.3 Nerophis lumbriciformis | reverse complement strand
ATTTTTAATCAAACATTAGGGCAGTCCTTCTCAAATAGTGGGGAGGCGCGTGCTACCTCGAGGAACATGTTTTTTTTGTTGTACCAGAATTTGATGAAGCATATGTAGAATTGGCTTAACTGGAACCACGGTGGGAGACAAGAAAAGACCGGTGTGTTGTTTTCTTTAATGTTAATAAGCTCCAAATGTTGTGCAGAGGTATAGTTGTAACAATTTTAAAGACAAATTATATTATTTTTAGTCACGGTAGAGAGTGTGGGGGGTGGGGCGCAAAATATTTTCTTCTTCCAAGGAGGGGCGTGAAATATTTTCTTCTTCCAAAGGGAGCCGTAACAGAAAATATTTGAGAAGCACTGCATTATGGTAACACAGCAGCTTTGGCCAACCTCTTTATTCTTACTAATTCAAGTACAAGTCAAGTGAGGATAGGCTTTTCCATTTAAGGCATTTTAAAGTCCCTTACCATCTCTTCTTCTCATATTTTTCTTGAAGAAACTCTTTGGCTTTCTGTGGTTCTCTGAAATCCGCCAATGAGGTGGTTTTCCCATCATAAAGGCCAAGCCAGATCTGTCTACATACCTGAAAGACACACAAGAGCAAAACAATTGTACTTTATGAGGGTGTTTTAAGTCCATAGGAACTGTTTATTAGTATGTATGAAAACTGTCTGGTGGGCTTATAAAGATGTTAAATACATATATAATGTTTACATAAATCATAAAATAAATAGCAGCCCGACATTGGACATAACCCCCACAATAATCGAGGTAACACTGTATACAGGATATATACAGTCCCTGACAAAATTCTTGTCGCTTATCCAAGTTGTAGAAATAACAAATAATAACTTGACTTTTAGTTGATCATTTGAAATCAGAAATGTCTTCTATAAAAAGGCAAAAGCCTCGAGAGTATGCTTAACAAGCAAAAATTAAGTTGTCTATCATTTCATTGAGGATAGAAAGGTCAGATTGTACTTGAATGAAAGTCTTGTCGCACACAAAAATTATGTACTGTAGAAATTATATAACATTTTGAAAACCAAAACATGCTACAATAACATCAGATAGGGCCTCATGTATTTCAAGTTGCAACACTGAATATTTTCATTTCAATGGGCGACTCTGTTTGGCAATACAATTTTTGAGGAACAAGCCGCGTCAGAGAACCAATTAAACTTGTATCCCCTGATACCACTGTAGAAAGATATTTTACTGTGCTTAGTAGAGATTGACCAATTATCTGCCCCGATATTTGGTATTTTGACATGTATTGGCCGTTTTTTTAATAATCTTTTTTTTTTAATTGATAATGAATAGCAATCCCTCTATCACCATTACTATCATTTTAGATTATATTTTGATATTGATTATTTTTTTAATCCGAGGTCTTTTGCAGGGTCCTCAAACACACGGCGGAGAAAGAGTAGGGTCACTATGGTGGATGGGTCGAAGGTGCGTAAACACAGAAAACTCTCCCAAAATTATACCCTATTTTTCGGACTATAAGTCGCAGTTTTTTTCATAGTTTGGCCGGGGGTGCAACTTATACTCAGGAGTGACTTATGTGTGAAATTATTAACACATTACCGTAAAATATCAAATAACATTATTTAGCTCATTCACGTAAGAGACTAGACGTATAAGATTTCATGGGATTTAGCGATTAGGAGTGACAGATTGTTTGGTAAACGTATAGCATGTTCTATATGGTATAGTTATTTGAATGAGTCTTACCATAATATGTTACGTTAACATACCAGGCACGTTCTCAGTTGGTTATTTATGCGTCATATAACGTACACTTATTCAGCCTGTTGTTCACAGGTTTCTCATAGTCATTCACATCGACGTCCCACTGGGGTGAGTTTTTCCTTGCCCTTATGTGGGCTTTGTACCGAGGATGTCGTTGTGGCTTGTGCAGCCCTTTGAGACACTTGTGATTTAGGGCTATATAAATAAACATTGATTGATTGATTTTAAATTGCCTTTCAAATGTCTATTCTTGGGTGTTGGGTTTTATCAGAAATGCGACTTATACTCCAGTGCGACTTATATATGTTTTTTTCCTTCTTTATTATGCATTTTCGGCCGGTCCGACTTATACTCCGGAGCGACTTATACTCCGAAAAATACGGTAATAAACATCCCAGTCATCTACATGCCACAGCCACTTGTAACATTACTATGAGCAGAATACCGTAAAACTTCATAAACATAAGCGGCAGCTGTTAGCTTGTAGTACCTCACTACATGTCTGTGAATCACTTGAAACAAAACTGCTGAAAATATCGAAGTGGAAACAGTCAGTTAGAGTAAAATCTTGTTTGTTTGTGTGATTGAGAGAAAGATGAAAAAACTCAAAGTAAATTTAGTCTAGTTTTATTGCAGAAACACACAAAGAGGATAGTGAATTAGTGAATTAGTGAATTATATTTATATAGCGCTTTTTTCTCTAGGGACTCAAAGCGCTTTACATAGTGAAAGCCAATATCTAAGTGACATTTAAACCAGTGTGGGTGGCACTAGGAGCAGGTGGGTAAAGTGTCTTGCCCAAGGACACAACGGCAGTGACTAGGATGGCGATAGAGAATAGTTTGTGCCACACAAGAAGCTGTAGAAATATTTTGAATATGCTCCCTAAGTGTGTGTGTGTGGGCTGCCGAATAATGCTTAATACAAAATGTGTATTGTTACGATCATGCCTTGATAAAGATGTTAAATGGTAAATGGGTTATACTTGTATAGCGCTTTTCTACCTTCAAGGTACTCAAAGCGCTTTGACACTATTTCCACATTCACACACACATTCACACACTGATGGCGGGAGCTGCCATGCAAGGCCCTAACCACGACACATCAGGAGCAAGGGTGAAGTGTTTTGCTCAAGGACACAACGGACGTGACGAGGTTGGTAGAAGGTGGGGATCGAATCAGGAACCCTCAAGGCCACTCTCCCAACTGCGCCACGCCGTCCCCATGTTAATAATGTAACCTACAGTATGATAGTTGTACCTAAATATTGCATTTAATGATCTGTACATTATGTTTTGTACTTTTTTTCCATTTTGTAACCAACTGTAATATTGCTAGATGATCAGCCTGCTAACAGTCTGTCAATATCAACACCTGTGAATTTGGAATCGTTTTATCAATCAGTTATTAAGGGATGCATATTTCAGCCTGTCTGTGTGGCAAGAGGTGCTGCTGTGCCAAGGAACTCTCTGCATTTTGTTTTTTTGTTTGTTTTCTCAAAAAAACATACTTGTGTTGGAGTATATAATAGTATAATTCTTAATTTTGAAGCCAAAATGTCACTTTTACTATAATAAATATCGGAACAAAATATCGGATGTTGGCCTACTTCACTACTAATAATCGATATCGGCCCTGAAAAAACCATATCGGTCGATCTCTAGTACTTAGGTTGCAAAGACATTTTAATTCCACTACGGACTTCCCTGCGGTTGGCTGCGCTGTATTTATTAGCAGTATATCATTACATTATATTTCTCCAACTATAATCAACACTGCACATTTTACTTTGGAAAAATAATGTTTGACTAAATTGAACAGCATTCCAGTAGTAATTTAGCTAGTCCTGTAAAGTCCGATTTATAGGTTTGAAGTGCGTACGCCCTGACCCTTAGGGGCAAAACTAAGCATTTATATTTTGTATGGTGTTGGTGCGCTCACATGGACACTAGTCTGCATTTTTTTCATCTATGTCAAATGTCTCTATGGACAGACAGAAGGCCACTTGAAGGCTGAAGTATTTATAAAACTGCTCTGGAGGATTGATGACCCTGCTCCAACCTTGAGTCTGCAATTTTGCTGTCGCTTTAAATAGACTACCTTTAAAGTGGTAATGCTATGTTGTACTCATTTTTACTGGAAATGATTAGTCAATAATGATGCAATTTAGTCTCCCTGCCTAGTACAGTTGTCTGGGGTGAAGCTAAGACATTATTACTAGGCACTAGAGGTGGGGGAAATAACCGATTTTTAGATATGTCGCAATTCGGACATGGGCAATTATAGAACCGTTTAGTAAACGTCAACAATCAATCGATTTATTTATTGTAAATAAAGTAATGCAGGCAGTTCTAAAATGTGGCTGACTACAGTGAACCACCTCACCAAGAGATCTGACCAGCTCCTTTACTATCGGGCACTTTCGTATGGTCCAGTTTTGCACACATTTTCATTATTTACTAAACGTGGCAATTAATTTAACTGTTTCTTATTCCAAATTAATTGTTTTTTTGTTTTTTAAGATGCAAGTGATAGACGTTGAAACGAAAAGAAATGTAAAACTGCATTAATATAATGTATATAAATTAAAGATTAATCAATAATCGATTTTTAATCGAATCGTAGCTCCTGAATCGTAATCGTAATCGAATCGTGAGGTGCCCAATGATACCCACCTCTACCAGACTGTCAAAATAATGTCTATGCACTAAGATGCTTACTCCAAGACGATGGCTATTTGAGATAAGCAGTGAAAAACTGAATGTATAGACGGGCAGAGTCTAAGCTCAACTTCTTCAATTTTTTAACAAATAGAAATAAGAGTGTTCCAACATACAAAAGCTGGCAATGACAGTCCGCCCTGGCGCTGAAAACTCTTCAAACACACTAAGGCAACAGGTTTGCAGATACATCAACAGTCAGTGATTGGGATCTTCAGTTAACTTTCCATATGATTGCTTGTTATTATAAATTGTATAAATCAAAATAAACTTTTTTATTTATAATATGGAAATGGCCCAACCCCAAACTATATCATTGAAATGACATGTTGCCATGGCTACAGAAATGTACTTTTACTTGTACTTATATTACATTCTGCTGCCAATGTATGAATGTGGTAAGGAACGCTGATTAGAAATGGGTATATTAACTTATTGTGTGACAAATTTCAGGAATTTATACTGTACAAGTCAATGTGTTAACCCTTTTCTACAGCCTAACTGTATTACTGCCGTTGGATTTAATTCTGAGGTTATTAGAGCTCGCAATCACAGGGCAACTCACTATTCAATCTGCAATACCATACGAAACTCACTAGAACATCGCGAACATTTTTTAAAGCAGGGGTTCTTAACCTTCTTGACCTTGGAGCCCAACTTTTCCACTACAGAGGGGGCCGGGACCCACTCAAATATTACCACTGAATTATTAATCTTACTCTTGATCATAATCATATTCAATATTTACTTCTAACCTACTTACAGTTTAACAACTTTGTCAAATGATAGGAAACCATGTGTTTTTAAGTATTTATCACAGAAACCTTAGGTTTAGGCAAGACTGATTATAAAAATAAGCACTAACCAAATATAGAAGCAATACGTGAAGTTAGGTGAAAATATGTCAACACAACTAGATATATCTTGTGGTGTACCCCAGGGATCAATACCAGGACCACAATTGTTTAATCTTTGTATAAACGACATTTGTAAAGTTACAAAGGACCTAAAGTTAGTATTGTTTGTAGACGACACGACTGCTTTTTGTTCAGAAGAGAACACACAGAAGCTAATACAAATAACAGAATAAATTAATCAATTGAAAAGATGGTTTGACAAAAACAGACTATCTTTGAATCTCAGTAAATCTAAAATAATGCTATTTGGTAACAGTAGAAAAGACAAACACAAATAGACGGAGTAGACATTGAAAGGGTAAAAGAAACCAGATTTTTGGGTGTAATAATAGATGATAAAACTGGAAATCTCATAAAAAAATATGCAACGCACGGTGGCAAGAAATATTTTAATAATGAACAAAGCAAAATATGTTCTGGACTAAAAATCACTTCATATTCTCTACTGCTCACTAGTGTTACCATATCTGAGTTATCGTGCAGAAATATGGGGAAACAACTACAAATGTGCACTTCGTTCACTAACCGTGTTACAAAAAAGATCAGTTAGACTGATACATATTGTTGGATATAGAGAACATACAAACCCTTTATTTATTGAATCAAAAATATTGAAATTAAACGATTTGGTAGATTTTCAAACAGCTAAAATTATGCACAAAGCAAACTATAACCTGCTACCCAAGAATATGCAACAACTCTTCTCAACGAAAGAGGACAATTATAACCTTAGAGGAAAAACTAATTAAAAACATTTGTATGCACATACAACACTTAACAACATATAACTAAAACCTCTGTTGTTTTTGTCCAATGCAAACCAGACAGGATGTACACACAGCAATTTTTTAGTAGATACTAGCTTGTTTTCTATCAAAGTAATAATTATCAGATCACAATATTTGTATTTAAGTGCTCATTTAAGGGCCATGCCAATTGAAAAAACTAACACATAAAGTGGGAAGCTGACAACTTTTATTTACAATATTCAGTACCTGCACCTACCTCATTACCGTGTCTCTGAAGAAACTCTATTTCTTGTTGTGTGAAGGTTGTCATGGAGATGGACTTGACTCTGTTGGGTGGATTTAAACCCCGTCTGTGAAAGGAAAAACAACAAATACAGGGATCAATTTTATGTTATGGTCCTTGACATGGATCCCAAAATTCTCAAAGAGGCTATAAAACCTCTAATAAAGAGCTAAGATATTTCTTAATTGTTTGATTACAATGATGTAGACACTGTACTGTTGGTGTAAATTGGTCTCCCTGAATATAGACATTAAGGGTGAAACGATTTCCAGAGTATCTCCATTACAAAAGATAATCAAGGATCTTTCTTTGCCACAAGGAATCGTTTATTCAATGGTAAAGCTTAAAGCACGGTATCATTGGTAGCTAGCGGCTGAAGATAAGTTACTACCTGCGCTAGCTAAAACTTAACAACATAGCTCGTAGCATGTGTGTAAGAGACATACTCGCTAATTCAGGAAGATACACTCCTTCCAGTTAAGGGTCAAAGCGTAATTTTTATAATTAAAAGTATGCTCTAGCGCAGTGATTCTCAAACTGTGGTATGTGCACCATTAGAGGTACGCGGGCTCCATCTAGTGGTAGGTCAAAGAATCACTTGACGAAAGTACAGTGTTTCATTTTCCTATATTCAAACACAGTGTTACTGTTTAAACTGCATGTAATGTTACAGCAGCCAACAATATTAAATATACTTGTTAAATAAAACTGCTGCCTTGTTTTTAATGAATACTTAGTCCTGCGACGCTACAGTATTTTAATGTCGGTCATTATGGTGGTAGTCGGAGAGCAAAGCGGTAGAAAATGGATGGATGGGTACTTGATGAAAAACGTTTGAGAACCATTGCTCTAGTGTAGTGATGATCATAGTCAAGAACTGGCTATTTAAAAATGCAAGTGAACATGTTTGATGTTACAACTGGGTAACTTGATGTTGTTTCTCAAGTGAAATCACAGACAATGAAATTGAAAGGTACGTTGTTTGTATTAGAAATAGAACAGAGGTCAGATAACCACCAAAGAAGAAGTGGTCAGCAGTGCCTCTCATACGAGATGTGATGCAACAGACCATGAGCTCCAGCCTGTTCGTGTACCTGCAACATATTTTGGCTTAACTAAGTCACTCATTACACATTTTTAATTTCTATTGTCTATTTATAATTGTTCTTTAACCAAACATAAACCCTCATAACCCTCAGTTATTGCAATCTCGATTATTAAATCATTTAGAATCAAGTTGAATACAGGGTAAATCTGAATAATTATCTTCTTGTCCAATATGCTCGGATTCCGCAGCCTTTTCCCCGATTAGCTTGTTAGCTTCCTTCGCCGTGAGCGCACAATAGCGTGTTATTATTATTTATTGGAGCTGAATCTAATACAGTAATTGGCGGACTAACGACACGGACTTTGCTGCTGAGATTTCCCGTCGCAGTAAACAGAGCCAAGCACTTGGTTTAACGTCATTTTCCCTCACTTCCCGGCGTGCGTTTAAGAGCGCACTGCTGTGTTTAGATGGAGACAGGTGTGGACAATATTGGAGACAGACGCACTTGTCCCCACACTAAAAGTATACAGCGAAGGAGAAAACTATTTGATGTTTTGCAGCAGGTGATGTGTCGTGAATGTTGTCACAAGTTGTTTATAAAGTCTTTACTTTGTTTACTGGGATGTTCACTCCTCCTTTATTTAACTGCAAACTGTATCAGTGTTCAAATAACATCAATACTGGCTAAAATGTTTTGTCATCTCATCGAATTGAACCCAGGCTGTGAAGATTGTTTATTCGATTTGAGAGGGATCACTCCAGGTTTTTTTGTTGGCCAAACTGTTGTACTGAAACACTACGGAGGCATTGGACAAGAACAAAGCTTGTTTATTAGACGTCAACCTCATTAGCCAAACTGCTCTGTGATTTATTTTGATATCAAAAAGTAAACACAAGGTTTTTTTTACATTAATTGTGTTTTTTTTCATGTCACTAAGGTGTTATTTAAAAAATAATTCATGTGACACATCATTTTGCTAATGTTTTATTGTGTATAGTTAATTCCTATAAGACATAGTTCTGCTCAAACTCTTAATGGATCTGTCCCAATACAGCATCTACATCTACATATAAATGTACATCACTTAAAAATAAATTTAAAAAAAATAAAAACTCTTGCTATCAAAATGTAAAAATAGAGATAAAGGCTAAGATGTTATTAAAGAATAAAAAAAACTAATATTTGTCTGTAAATATATGGATAACGTTTATCTATAGTCTTTTTATTAGACATTACAAATGACATGATGGTATTACGCTCACACCCCAACACTGCTTTACCTAACAATCAGTAATCATGATTTCAATATTGATAACAATAATCTTAATTATTACTTTGGCCATAATTGGCATCCCTAGATCTCATACATGAACACTATTTTTTAATCTATTTATATATATATATATATATATATATATATATATATATATATATATATATATATATATATATATCCTTGGTGCCCTTCTAACTTGACTTGGTGCCCTAAAATATGAGCCCTCCTTTAAGGCAACACTTGCCTTGACCTTAAAAAGTAAACATTTGAGGTCTAAATTTACATACCAAATAATATAATGTGATATATATTTTTACTATATTGATATTTATCGATATGATGTAAAAAAAAAATTGACATCTTTATGGGCATCTCAATTACTAGCGATGATTTACTATTCCACTGTCAACATTTACTTAAATTTTTTCTGTAAAATGTAAGTAATTGTCACACATTTTTAATTGTCCTTCGATGTCTGTATTGTGCACTTCTGGAGTGATGGTATGCAATGTACTATGAGCGCAAATGTACTTGTGTTCGCGAGCATACCGTGGGTTTTTAATTTGTCTTTCTATTCAGTTGTCTTATCACATATAATTAGGGAAAAGCAAGTGCATTAGTCATTCTATGACTTTGCCGGTCCCAAAGATGTCACCCCAGGTCGAACATGGGCCCGCATCAGATTAAAGCCATTTACTGTATACAGTATGTCAACAAAAATGCACATACATTGCTGCCAAATACGTGACGAAACACATGTTTGCATACACAAGGGGGTAATTCATTGTGTAAAGGTAATCTGGTCAACTCTCAAAGAAATGAAATCCACACCGACTCACCACAAGCGTACGTTATACATAGCAGAGTCAGACTGTACAACGGTGAAAAACTAGAAGGGAATGCGATGAATTATTCACCGCAATTATTTCACACAAGTTGCTTTCATCTTTACCTTTTATCAACACGACTGATGTGACGGTTGACATGTAAATTGTTAACACGTCTGGGCAATATTTGCAACACTGAGAGACCAATTAGCTTTTAACACTTTAGTCACAAATGACAGCTGTTGGTAAATATATTTCTACCGAGTTCTGACCTATTTTTTATATGAAAAAAAAAACACTTAAAAGGGTAACTGCACATTTTCTAAAATTCTGCCTATATTTCACAATCCCTATGTAAGACAAGCACATATATGTTTTTGTCTTGCATTATAAGTCGTAAAATACAGCACATATGAGGTGGCTGACAATGCAGCTAACGGTAGTAGTCTACCCCCCCAAAAAACGCCAACAATACTCCATTTACATCTTGTGACCTGAATATTGACAAAGTATTAGCAATATTGTTAACACGTTCGCTAACGTAGACAAACTATCTTTAGCAGCGCAGGTAATAAAGCGAGAAGTTGGTAAACATAGGCCCGGCGATGACGAGAAAAACACAACAAAACCCCTTGTTAACGGCCACCTTTGTTTTTAAACTTTCATGAGGATTATGATGGATTCTGCATCTAAATGGGAAGATATGAACATCCCATCAGTCGGCATCCTAGTGAGAGCAAACATTGTACAGTAAGTGATTGTTTTATGAGGTTTCTACTTTGTATTTCTTGTTTAGCCCTTAGCAATACTGCTACATGATGCTAAGTGTTTTAACTACAGCTGGATCTGTTTTGCAACCAGCTTCTAAAACTTGTATCATTGTCCTTATATTGAGGCTCAAAAATATAAAGGTTCTGAAATCTCTGAATCGTCATTTGTCCTAAAGTTATAGTTGTTGGCTCTCATGAAGTCTGCATGAGTAAGAGTTGTTGAAGGAAAAAGTGACGTATGTTTGAAATGAGCAAAATATGCAAATATTACATGTTATTATGAATGTGCCTGTTAGGACATACCTATAGTATGTATATAAAACAGTGATGGAGGCTTATGGATGTTTTTAGAGCACTTTATAGACAGAATAGAGCGACTCTCATTGGCTCCAGTATTAGCTGACTTTTACTAGTGTGTATTTACTAGTTGGAGAGAAAAGAAAAAAAAATGTGTGCTTTACATAAGGATTGTGAATAATAGGCAAAATTCCCCCCAAAAAGTGCAGTTTCCCTTTAAAAGGGGAACTAGCAAACCTTGCATAACAAGTGCATTGTTATATATGTCATGTGGACACACAATGAAAGCAGTATAGCTAAAGATTGTGTAATAAGTCTTTTTTTTTTGTTCAGGGAAAGTGAACAGCGACATGAGAGATGGTGCAGAACCTCTCTTTTGTGACTCGGCCAGTTTTTCCTCACCCTGGAGCGATGGCAATATGCAAATGAGCTGTATTCAGTGGTCTATTGTGCAGTAGTGACTAAGTCATCATTATTTTATAGTGCAATATGTGCTTCTGCTACTGTTAGATTATACTACTCAACAGTGGTTTGCTAAAATGTATCTAATATGGACAATGATAGGCTTTGAGTCGGGATGAAACAGTATGACAATTTCCAGTGATTATAATTATAGTTAATGTTAGAGATGTGCCGATCCCGATCAGTATCAGCCGATTTTTGCGAAAAGATATATGTGATTGCTAATGCCGATTTATTCTTTTTTAACGCGGATCCCAAACACAGATTACCTCTGCCTGTATTTTATTTTTAGTCCCGTGGCTGACAACCGTCTTTATTATGTGTCTCCATACGCATTAGCATGCAAATAAACTGCATTTCTTAGTATCTTAAGTATCATATCAAGTACCATGATCACTGTAAAATTAGGCTGAACATGTTGCACACGAGAGCAAGCCAAGAGCAGGCTGAGCTAGCTTTAAACAACAGGAAATAAGTGCCTCGTAAAGTTTAAGAAGTGTAGTTCGAAATACGTTTCGCAGAAAGTAAGCTGATATTAGCGCTGTGAATCTTTGGGCACCACATGATTAGATTCAATTCTTGGGGCTAACAATTCGATTCAGAATCGATTGTCGAATCAAAACAATTCTCGATTCAAAATCAATACTTTACCAACACTGTTCTATGATTAACAACATTCCTCCATGAAATAGATAAACAGCACTGATACATTTCAAAAATACTTTTTGTTTAATACATTTCTACGCAAACAAAGTGGCTGGACGGAACAGATTTGAAAAATTAAAACAAATCTAAAATATAAGTATATATTTTTTAAATCGATTTTAATTTTTTTTAATTGATTAAGAATCTTTACAAATAAGAATCCCGATTCATTCAAAAAAAATTTTTTTTTTTACACTCCTAGCAGATATTAACAGGAAATTAACAAGTAAATACATAAGATTCTTAAGAGAGGATAATATAACAACCCTTGGTGTGTAACTGGTTAAAGGAGGGCGAATTGATCCATAAATTGGTTGTCGATACTAGAGGTGGGAATCTTTGGGCACCTCACGATTCGATTACGATTCAGTAGCTACGATTCAATTAAAATCGATTATTGATACATCTTTTTTTTTTTTTTTTTTTTTTTTTTTTTTTTTTTTTATGTCCTGTCCAGCTTCTCAGGCAAATCATATAGTTGATGTAGATGCCCATGTCGGCTGTTCAGATTTACTTTACAAAAGAGAAGTGTAGGATACTTCTCTTGTTGCCTTATTTGTATTTGACTTTATTAAACGTATTTATATTATCATTTAGTTTAGTTTAGTTTAATATAGTTTACATTTCTTTTTGTTTCACTAAATAAGCGTTTAAAACTTGCAACTTTTAAAAACAGTGCATTTGTAATAAGAAACAGTTAAAATAATTCCCATATTAAATTAATGGAAATAGATGCCCTATAATTAAGGAACTGGTCGGGTCTCATGGTGAGGTGGCTCAACCAAAGGTCAACCAAATTTTACAACATTCTGAATTACTTTATTAACAACAAATAAATTGATTATCAATTATTGACGTTTACTAATCGATTTAATAATCGTCCATGTCCGAATTGCTATTACTTCCCCCAGCTCTAGTCGATACCAAGGGTAGTATCAGTATATGATCAATACTAGAGTGATTAGGTAAAAAAAAATGTTTTCCTCAATATCTTTTTTTTTTGTTAACGTTTACAAACGCAGGGAATAATTCCTTGGACACAGGAGGATTTTGAGGGCAGAAAACTAATTATTTATATTATGTCTGTCAAAGCAATAATAATAGTTAACTACAAGTTCCTTTAACGTCACAAATTTTGTTTTACGTGCATGCATCCTGACTCCTTTTTGACCCTCGGGCCGTTCCGTAGCGTTAGGAAAATGTGGCTGCTTTCACTATTTATCGATGAGCCACAAGCGGGAAAATAGTGATCAGAAATGAAAAAGGTAAAGACTACTTTATAGAAATACCAGGTCCAAAGCCATGACAGGTTGGACAGTTATCCCTTTGGCCAAGCTGGCCGGGGACATTTTTAGTTGATTTGGGTATGCACACTATAAATTTCGGCATAGCTTGGCTCAAAATTCCACATTTACACCCTGTCCAAGTCACGCCGACCTCACTCTCTTGGCTTCCATCTGCTCCAACGTTTCAGCCTTTTTTCGTACTCACTTCTATAACCAGCAGTTCATCCTCCGTATATTCAGCTTCAAAAAAATAAAAGTTGTGAACCCTCATTTGTCCAAAAATAGTCGTCTTCGTTGTCTGTTACCAAGTCTTTAACATCCCCCCCCCCCCCAAACACACACATTTTGTGTTATTAATGCGTGAAACTGGTATCTAGACATGGAAGTGTAGCTCCTCTCCTCTGAATGCAAATGCTCCAACAGCACTTGCACTCATTCTGTATTCTTACAAAAAAAATTATTCGACCGTCATTAAAAGCAGTTATTGTTCAAATATTTATTTATAATCTAGAATTAACTTTCACTAGCTCAGAAGCAATGCACCAGCAGCAGAAGCTCGCCAGCTCAATATGTCAATGTACTGTAGGAGCATAAGCTAGTTAGCTCTGTTTGATCAATGCTCCACTAAAAATAATTTGTCAGCGTTAGCACTTATAATAACAATATTGCTGATACTTGGTTAATATTCCGGTTATGACAAGTAAATTAAATATTGACGGCGGTTTTTTAGAGGGTTTTAGGGGTGGAATAGTCTACTCCCATTAGCTGCATTGTTAGCCACCTTGTACTTGCCATATTTTACAACTTAGAATGCATTAAAAAGAAAAACATATGTGTTCTTGTCTTACATAGGGATTGTAAATGGCAGGCAATATATTTTTTAAAGTGCATATCCCATTTAAAAGGTGCAGCTCCCACAGAATTCGGTTCACAGAGATGCTCAATAAAATTAAAAATTAAAAAAATTAAAAACAAAAAGAGCACAATAAAATAAACAAAACACAATGTTCTACAATCACTTAGTAACATTTTATTCAGGCTCATATTTGCTACAAATATCTCTTCGCTGACCCTGGACTAGTCCAAATCAGTTTTGATTACGAGCAATATTTGGAACAACTCCTAGGATGCTTACGTTCATGCTTATCTAACTGCTTTACAAAGAGTACATGTCGGCCAAACGGGGCTACTTCCTGCAGAGTGCAAATGTCCAGAAAGCGACATTATGAGTGGAGTTCCTCCGGGGAAAGTCTCCACCTTCATAAGGAATGTGTTTACATAGCGAGTTCCAGCTCCACAGATTAAAAACTATTGCAACAAGGAAGGTAGGTATACCCGTAAAATAGTCACTTAATGACCAAAAGAAACAATAAAAAAGTAACCTGGAAAAAAGGTAGCAATGTAAAAATTGTCAAAACTGTAGTTATTTAAGCATTTTGACTGTGAATGTACGTTTTAGTCCTCAAAAGTAGCTATCATTGGCAAACAAGCACTCCTTGTGGAGTTACTGATGGTAAGATGGGTAAAAAAGACAGTGACCTCAGACAGACGATCAAGTTTGAGCATGCACAGGAACTCTTTCCGCTATGCAAGGGTGCTCAACGAGAAACCAACAACTTTCCGCCACTTCCTGTTGCACATGCACATCACATGCTTGTTATACAGCAACACGGAAAGCTATTCCAGCTCCGGGCCTATACAGTCAGACCAGGCTCTATACAATCAGCAAACATTAGCAATGCACTTGACACTCAAAAAATTGTATTTTAGAAATAAAGTTATCATTTAAACTGAAATGCTTGTTTGAATCAAATCTGGATTTGAGCCAAATGTTCTGAAAGAAATACAATAAAAAGGTAAAATTAAACTTTTGACCACGGTACAGTACATATTTGCCAGGCAAGCATATTCCACCAGTAAAAGTCTTATAATCATATCTGGTTATTTTCTGTTGAAACATGTTTATATCTGCACTTTTGCTAAAATGTGTGAGCACTTTATCTTCTGTTGTTCGGCTACTTTACATTAGTTGTGGGCAATGCTACAAATGTGTGTATCGATCCAACACCAAGTAGTTACAGGGGCAATGCAGGTCATACCAATACTGATACAATAGAGCACTGAATGATTCCATTTTTGATCACAATTATAATCAGACAAAATCACATGATGGCAGCGTTAATATGTCAATTCCATCCATCCATCCATCCATCCATTTTCTACCGCTTATTCCCTTTTGGGGTCGCGGGGGGTGCTGGAGCCTATCTCAGCTACAATTGGGCGGAAGGCGGGGTACACCCTGCACAAGTCGCCACCTCATCGTCTTTGGTTATTATTTCCTACTATTGGCTATGATTTAAATGAGTGGTTCTCAAACATTTTTCATCAAGTACCACCTCAGAAAACACTTGGCTCTCCAAGTACCACCATAATGACCAACATCAAATTCCAGTAGCGTAGTAGGCCTACATACTCATAAAAAAACAAGTATTCAACAAGTATACTCAATATTTTCGGCCAATGTAACATCACACACAGTTTGAACAGTAACACTGTGTTTGAATATAGGAAATTAAAACTATACTTTAATCAAGTGATTCTTTGGCGTACCACTAGATTGAGCCTGCGTACCATAGTTTGAGAATCACCGATTTGGATACGGATCTAACCAGTGTGGCCTCGACTTTATACTGTACTACCTGGTATCATTAAGTGTTGATATTTGTATCCATCTGCCCACCTTTGTTCATTTAAATTCAAGAGGTGTAGCTTGGGGTTAGCACGTCCTCCTTTTGTGTGTAGTGTAGCATGTTTAGCCATTCCTCGTCCTCAGGGATGATACTTGTAAGAAACTTAGTTTATTTGGTGCCTTGCAGGCGGGAAATGTTGACTTAGGAGTGACTTTGCACTGTGGAGGGACATTAGCCGTGAGCAAGAATGCCACACTGCGTTGAGGACGGGTTTGTTCGCTTGTCGCTGTCAAATTTGCGGGACACAGATAGAATGAGTCATCATGCATTATCACGATGTAATGATAGTATTAAAAGCTCTATCGTCGGCCAAATGTTTATCATTTATATATTCTATACCCCGCAACCCTATTTTGAATGTGTCAATGTTATTGCTCCTCTTGCTTTTTATATTAGTAGCAGCTGAGGGATTGTCAGTGTGTCAATTATGCTGCTCCACATTGTGCTTCTTAATAAATGTCATGTTTTTGCATTAAAGCGTATTACTAAAAGCAGCTGTTATGATGACATGCAGATGTGCCAAGTGGCACTAGCTCTCAAATTGGTCCAGTAAAGACACGGAGGATGTTAAAAAGCATGCTGTAGCAAAACGATGTCCTGGGCACCCCATCAGGTCCGAATTTAATAAATGTTTGTAGTTACTCTTAACGATTAATCAAAGCAACAGAATATGAATCAAAGCTTTTTTTCTAATCAAAAATAAACAATTTACCAAAGTAATAGTTGCAGCCCTTGTTGCGATAAACCATGTTGATGACTTTGACGGCATCAAGTCTTTGTGAGTGCAGCCTTTAATTCCTTTGTAGCTGAGATGACACAAATTCTAAATGTTATCTCGTTCCTTGATGTCTGTGACATCAAGTGGGGGTGAGGAAATTCTCAGATGTGTCGCGATTAATAGACGTGGACCATTTTGAATTGATGGACAAACGTCCAAATGTCGATTATTTAAGTGTGTCAAATTAAGTAATAGACGGTTCTAAAATGCAGAACTACACGGAGCAAAACACAGCAGGAAATGAGAAGCCATGCCAACAGCTTACCTATCTTGAATGTAAAGTAGTGAAACAAACACGTCAACAAAGAAGAAAATCAGATATAGTGAAATAAGTTTATTTCGGTCATGTAATCAACCATCAACCATTTTGTGTGACCTGTTTAACAGTTCAGATTATACATATTTAACAATCATACACATTTACACACAAAAAGAAAAGAAAAGAAAAAAGAATGACCAAAAAGGGAATAGGCTGTAGCCAAAGATTATATTTGCCTATCCTATACATTCACTGAAAATTAGATTGCCTGGAACATCAACGTTAAAAAATAAAATCAATGGGATGTAAGTAATTGTTACTATATTTTATAATTTTCAATTATTTCACCTTTCAAGGTTTTCTTAAACCTTAACAAAGAACTACATGTCTTTAGCTCATCACTGAGCTTGTTCCACCATTTAACTCCTAAAACTGAAATACATTTGTATTTTATATTCGTTCTTACTTTACCTATTTCAAAAATCAATATCCCCTGTAAATTATAGTTTTCTCCTCTTAATTGAAATAACCTAAGAATACAAGCTGGAAGGCTGTTGTTCTTTACTCGAAACATAATTTCCATTGTTTTTAAAAACACAATATCTGAAAATCTTAACACATTAGAACGTATAAATAATGGATTGGTATGTTCATAGTAGCACACTTTGTGTATTATTCTAATTACCCTTTTTTGAAGTTTAATTATTGGGTCTATGTTTATTCTATAAACATTTCCCCAAACTTCAGCACAATATGTTAAATATGGAAAAATAAAAGAATAATATAACATATGCAGACATTTCTTATTCAGCGTGTGTCTTACTTTATAAAGAATAGCAATGGATTAATAATTATATAATAATTATTAATAATTATTAATAATATATTACAACGGCCCTGTGATGAGGTGACGACTTGTCCAGGGTGTACCCCGCCTTCCGCCCGAATGCAGTTGAGATAGGCTCCAGCGACCCCCCGCGACCCCAAAAATGGACAAGCGGTAGAAAATGGATGGCTGGATGGATGGAATATATTATAATATATTATAATAATAGATAAATAAATAGGAGAAAGAATAATATCCACAATAGGGTTGTAACAATAAACAGCATTAATGATAACCGTTGTAAAACTCCCGAAAGTATACCCTTTTAAATGAAAATAATCAAATAACTGTGATGATGACGGCTCGACTGGCGACAGCTCGCTAGCGTAAATGCTAACATGAAAACAAGAGCCATTAACGTCTTTACCCATTAAGAAACGTCATACCCCAATCTAAACTTAAACAAACACATTGCTGTCTGAGCAACTAAGCTATTCAATTGTGCACATTGAACCTACACTCTCTGCTCTCTTAGGCTATGTCTACACTAAGCCGGATAACCCCTTAAACGAATAATTATTTAGCTTAAGCCCCGTTTCAGCCAAACTAAACCAACGTTTAAGGTTCCCCTCCTCTGACATTTTTTTCACGGGTAAGTGCGCCGTGTAGATTCCTGAATCTCCGGCTCTTAGCTTTGTATGGACTCATCGATCGTTTACAAACTTGAGTTCGGAGAGGAAGTGACGCTAGAAAGGCCGCGCCCCACACCGGAAATGACGTCAGAAAGAATACGCCACAGCCAGCTTCATAATAAAGCGGTTTCGTAACTCAGAGCTAACCACTGGAAATATGAAGGCGAGTCATCCAGACATGCCCGTGTTTCTCATTCTTCTACATGTACAGACGCTTGTGGAAATCACACATGAATACCTTAAGAGAAAGCGATTGCAGTTATTTGGGATACAACACTTCTCAGACGGCAAGAGAACTTTCCAATGTCCAGGTCAGTTGTGATTCTACTTACCGAAAAACTCAGTCCATTTCTCGAAGGAGAGTCAACCAAAATGCGAGCTACCGTGGATGTGATTAAAAAAAGGTAGCGTGTGCTTTGTATTACCTGGCCGTCGAGGGAAGACTAACTACGGAAAACGGCGAATGCTTTTGGACTGGCAAAGCAGATTGTATCAGTTATTGTCTGCCATGTATGTCGCGGACTCAACGTCTGGGTCCAGAGTATATAAAGTCACCAAAAACTAATGGACAATGAAGGTGAAGGTAAAAGAGTGAGGAGTGTCCTGACCAGATATCTAGATCCCTAGATTGATTGTTGTAAAATGTTCTTTATCACATTGTTTACGTGTCTAATAAAGATTTGATTACTTTATGATGGCTCAGGTGTGATTCACTAAAATAGGGCCCCACAACACACTGGATTCCAGTTAATTGAAATACCACAACACTGGATATTGTTCAGAGAAGTTGAATTTAATTTAAAAACTTGCACACAAAGCAACACTGGAGGTGACTATGACGTTGCGCCGGCGGACGAAGGGGGTTAGGGGGGAGGGGGTCTTAAACGACCATTGTGTGTGTGTGGACAAGGATTGATTGATTGATTGATTGAGACTTTTATTAGTAGGTTGCACAGTGAAGTACATATTCCGTACAATTGACCACTAAATGGTAACACCCGAATACGTTTTTCAACTTGTTTAAGTAGGTTTCCACTTAAATTGATTCATGATACAGATATATACTATCAGATATATACTATCATCATAATACAGTCATCACACAAGATCATCACATTGAATTATTTACATTATTTAATTGGTAGGATATGGACAGCAAGTAGTGGGCAGAGAGAGAGAGAGAGAGAGAGAGAGAGAGAGAGAGAGAGAGAGAGAGAGAGAGAGAGAGAGAGAGAGAGAGAGAGAGAGAGAGAGAGAGAGAGAGATCAGAAGGCATAAGAAAAAGTATCTGCATTTGATTGTTTACATTTGATTATTAACAATCCGGGGAGGGTGTTAGTTTAGGGTTGCAACTGCATAGTTAGGTGGGATTTACCCTGGATAACCTTAGCTGGCTTAGTGTAAATGGGGCCTTAGAACAGAGTGATTGTTCTATATGCAGAGGAATATGAGACAGAAGTGTGTTTACAGTGCATTTAAAGATCGCTGAACAAAGTAAGACGCCACAACACCTGCCAGAAATAAGAAATAATAATAGATTTTTTTTGTTACACACTTTACACTTAAATAAACCAATATTTAAAACAATAAAAGCCTAGCCATTAAAACAGATACAATACTAAGACTGAAACCCTATCAGTGTAGCATCCATCCATTTTCTAACGCTTGTCCCTTTTGGGGTTGCGGGGGGTGCTGGAGCCTATCTCAGCTGCATTCGGGCGGTAAGCGGGGTACACCCTGGACAAGTCGCCACCTCATCGCAGGGCCAACACAGATAGACAGACCACATTCACACTCACATTCACACACTAGGGCCAATTAGTGTTGCCAATCAACCTATCCCCAGGTGCATGTTTTTGGAGGTGGGAGGAAGCCGGCGCACCCGGAGGGAACCCACGCAGTCACGGTGAGAACATGCAAACTCCACACAGAAACATCCTGAGTCCGGGATCGAACCCAGGATCGAACCCAGGACCTTCGTATTGTGAGCATTTGAAACGCAAAACATGCAAAATAGTGGGTTCTCAAACTTTGTCTATTTATTTTAGTTATATTGGAAAAAAAACTCTGTTAAAAGATTTCAATGTTTGTATAAGTACTTTTTGAGCACATTCAACAATACCGTGATAATAATAACCGTGATCATTTTGGTCACGATAACCGTGATATGAAATGTTCCTATCGTTACATCCATAATCCAAACAGTGCGACAACACTGCAAGTCATAGATATGAATGAGTATGAATGACACAATAAATTACCAGATACATCAGCAACCAAAAAAGAAGCCTAACATACATTTACATCAATTAAAGATACATGAATAATCAAGTTATAATCGAATCTTAGCCCATGAATAGTAAATAGTTGCCAATATCCATATTATACATAAAGTTGGCATGGTATGGTATAGTATAGGTAATTATTTATTTGAGGTAAAATGAGGTTGACACCCCTCAGGGTTTATCCACAAACACTGACGGTCACAAGAGATCACTGAGATAAATACCAGGACAAATACGTCCAGCATTATCTACCCCTAACAAGATGATTGCCATCTTTACATTTCTGCTAAAATAATACATATAGGTTATATTTTATATTGCTACTACGGTACATTTTTATTCTATTTTATACCTGCATTGTCCTTTCCATCCTTACACTTTCCATCCTTTGTAACTGAGCTACTGTGTGGAACAATTTCCCTTTTGAATCATTAAAGTTTGTCTAAGTCTGAGTCTAAGTCTAAGCTATCAAACAACTGTTCATACCCACAAAGTAGAACCATAGAACAGAACAAGTGATAGTTGAAAACCGAACACTTTTCACAGAAAGGGAAGAAACGGAACGCTTCACTAATCCTAAATCCCAGGCTGCAGATGCTGGATTACACAACTGCACTGTGAAGCTTAAACTCAAACATACCATAGATGTTTTGTAGTCAACAGAGAGGCGGGATGTGGTGGACTTGCTTCCTGCACTCGTATTGCATACAAAAGGTGGGCGATATCAGTATCAAATCGATACTAGCATAATGAGATTTATATTTTCAGTTGTTTTTTTTTATGTTTTATTACATACAAACTCTGGGGAAAATGCCATTTTTTGCCTACATTTGACACATATCTTGTTTTTTATTGTCACTGGGATGTTTTATTTTCAAATTATACCCAGGCCTCTTTCATATGTGGTCATTAGGAGTTGAACCATATGGACGTTTTTAATCACGGTTATCCTGACCATAATTGTCATGGGTATTATTCTCGTGGTATTGTTCAATGTGCTCAAAAAGTACAGCTTGTAGGTTCAATGTACACAATTCAATATCTTAGTTGTTCAAACATCAATGCGTTTATAGAAGTTTAGATTAGGGTATGTCCTTTTTTTAATGGGGAAAGACGGCCACGTTTCTGGTTTTCCTGTTAGCATTTGAGTTAGCGAGCTAGTGCCAGTCGGTCCATGAGTTTATCAAAGTGCAATTATCAATCACAGTTTTTAGATCACTTTAATCTAAAATGTAATACTGACCGTCGAGAGTTTTAGCTAAAACAAATAAAATGTAACAAATGTGCTACTTTTAAATAATAATTTGGTCCAATAATATTAAAATAATATTTACTGCATAACATAAATTAATTTACATCCCTAAATAAGAAAAAAAGATTAAAAAATAAATGTTACACAGACTTTGTTTACATTTTGTTACACTTTACTAGCATTTGTTACATATTGCATTTTTTTTGCATCTTCATTTAAAAATGGCTTACTTTTGTTTAAACAACTGGTCAAACTAAGGAAGAGTAAATGGTGCACTATGTAAAGTTGTTCATGAGTAACTATATGACGTTATCTATTAATATATTGTACATCTGTAACGAGTTTGCTATATTATTGCAGGGACTTTAAAAATGAGCACTTAATTCTTACTATAGGTGGTTTGCATATGATGTGACATTCGTTTTTCTTCTTTTCGGCTTATTTCAAACGATGGTCAAGCAGCTTGAGCGTAGCATTAAAACAAGTGAGCGTAAGTGTAGAGTTTGAGCAGAAAATGCTGTATTACTGTTCTGTTCTTGGGTGTTCCAGTCGTTCCAAAAGTAATAAAAGTAAGGAAAAAAACAAAGTGCGTCGAAGGAAATGGCTCTTAAAAATATCACTTTCATCAATCGTACCGCTCGTGTCTGCAGCGATCACTTTGTAAAATGTTTGCTTGAACATTTGATTTGTTTGAGAAACTTTCTGTAATGCCTTTGAGTTTATTTTCTACTATATTAGTAGTGTTTGAGAGCAGAACTAAACATAAAGAACAGACAATAGATTGCAGAAGTTCTTTTGTTCTTTTGTGGTTGCTATGCCTAAATATAACTACTTAAACCTGGTTGTGCAAATAAACTAACATTATGTTAAGGCTGAGTAATAAATATTGTTATTGTTGGTCCTATCCACCGTATTTTCATTGTCCATTTTCATAACAAAAACTAAAAGCTTAGTTGTTGTGCAGGAAAAGCAAGTGCTTTATTCGACACGGACATTATAGGGTCTTGGGTGATATTTGTTAGAATCAGAAAAATATCCTTAATAGTATTAATAAACCAGATGAATACATCTCGTACACTCAACAACATATACTATATCTTGATATCGCTATTAAAGATTCATGCTGAACAACATGGAAATATACAGCTAAATAATGACACATAATATGAATTTCACAGCATAAAAACAAATGCAGACATGAATTGTAGATGAGACTAATGTTTGTAGCAGGAAATCAATTGTAAACAAACGTATCCTTGTTCTCATTAGCGTCACTCATTGTGTCAATCAAATACGTTACTTAACGATGCACGAAAAAGTACAACTTTGTTTTTACCATCCATCCATCTATCCATTTTCTACCGCTTGTCCCTTTCGGGGTCGCGGGGAGGTGCTGGAGCCTATCTCAGCTGCATTCGGGCGGTAGGCAGGGTACACCCTTGACAAGTCGCCAGCTCATCGCAGGGCCAACACAGATAGACAGACAACATTCATAATCACATTCACACACTAGGGCCAATTTAGTGTTGCCAATCAACCTATCCTCAGGTGCATGTCTTTGGAGGTGGGTGGAAGCCGGAGTACCCGAAGGGAACCCAAGCAGTCACGGGGAGGACATGCAAACTCCACACAGAAAGATCCCGAGCCCAAGATGGAACTCAGAACCTTTGTATTTTGAAGCACATGCAATAACCCCTGTTCCACCGTGCTGCCCATATTAATGCTTAATTTGTGGACCCCTCAGATGTAAATACATGATGTGCCTCCAATCATTTATTCTCTAAATACCGTAAGTGTCAAGTGAAGTGAGGTAACAATAACCTCTTGGTGATGATACATGGTAAAAAAATATTTTTCTTAAGAGCGTAAAAATCCACTCCATCCCATTTAAAATCTTTTTTTCATGATCGCATTTATATTTGCCTCTAAACCTTTCAAAACAAGCCAAAATCTGCACTGATTCAGGTTAATAAACGGTAGCCTAATGGGGCTCAGATCATCGCCTGAAACCTGGAAGCGCCTCTAGGTCAGTGGTGTGCCGTCAGGGCCAGCAAAGTCTTCTCTGCTGGCCTAACATAACTAGAAATCCTGATCATAATTAAAGATAAAAAGTATTTTTTATGTACTTTCCCTAAATATCTAAAAGTATTCATATTCTCTTCATGCCATATTATGTTCCTTCCAGTGCTGTTGTTTTTAGGTTATAGAGTTTTTATCCAATCAGAATTCAGCTAGCTTATGTTGCCATGCTGTAAGAAATTTGCCGGGGCCTTCAGAATCAACAATGCGGGTGTTTGTGCACTCTCAGTGAACGGACACAAACATTTGACAGACAGTTGTGATAGCCAACCAGATCACAAGTTGTTGTAAGTAAGGCCTTCCAGCTGGCCTAAGGCAGATATATATTGTGATGTTATGAGCTAGGTAACATAAGAACTCCATTACCCAGCATGCCACAATAGTGAAGAGCATGCACAGTAGCCCTGTTTAGGTTGTTGAATGTAGATTAATGTTATTGATGAGCACGCTGTGGAGTAAACTTTAAGAACTCAGCCAACACGCCTCATCTGCATCTTTTATGATTAGACAAGACAACACATATATTTGCAAGGCCATTTTCAAGAAGGATATTTAAAGATAAACTACATCTTGTGAGACGTTGTCAGCCAACCCCGGAAGCTAGCTCAGCTGTCAATGAAATGTGAGTTCAGATAATTTATTTCTTTATTTTTTTCTCATTTAATATGTTTTTTGCTATTTTAATTTTGACAAAGTGACAAAATTTGACATAAGATATGTTTTAATTGCTGATGCGGGTTTATTGATTTTTAAATGCGCCAGAAAATAACCCGTTTTGTACAATGCCCATTGGTGCGTAAATGTGTTTCTGTATAGTATTTCTCCAGCAATGGTCATGTGGGGACATAAATGATGGTATTTTGAGAGGTAATCATTGAAGTCTGACATCACTGAAGGCCTAGGTGGGAAACGCACGGCCTGCCATTGCTCTAGGTCATGTGATTGCAACACACCTATACTTGCTTTGACCAAGTTTTGAGTAAATCAATGACTAGCAGTTCAGTAAAACATTCCTGTGTGACATTCTGACTACCAAATTGCATTTGTATCCAAATATTGGGGTATTCTCTTAAGCAATTGTTTATTTATGCAAGTAAATAATAGGTCCAAGAGTGTGATTAGTCTGATTTAAAAAATGTTATCACTTGACAGCTCTGAATTAAAATCGATTCGTAATTTTAAGGAAAAAAATTAAATGTTTAAAAAAAATCGTGCAGTCCTAGTATACATGTTTGAAATAAACCTAAACAAACAAAAAAACTATTCTTGTATTTACTCAA
This sequence comes from Nerophis lumbriciformis, assembly GCF_033978685.3. Lineage (NCBI taxonomy): Eukaryota > Metazoa > Chordata > Actinopteri > Syngnathiformes > Syngnathidae > Nerophis > Nerophis lumbriciformis. The sequence continues at coordinate 16,802,290 of NC_084577.2, read as the reverse complement.
CTGTATCGGATCGATGTGTAGCATCGTCCACCTGTATCAGCGTCTAGATTTGGCTCGCTCAGTAGGGTTGTCTTCCTAAGGAAGAGGTGTGAAAACGTACGGCCCGAGGGCTGGATCCGGCCCGCAAACAGGTTTTATCCGGCCCGCGGGATGAGTTTGCCAGGTATAAAAAATTAACCTGAAATTTTTGAATAAAAAGCTCTTCTAAATGTGTCCACTGGATGTCGCAATAGCAATTATTCGTATCTTTATAACCCCGAACGGGACAAGCGGTAGAAAATAGATGGATGGATGTATCTTTGTAGATGATGCTACATATGTACAAAATAAACCACATGATATAGTACATCAGTCGAGGTAAATGATCAAAATACATAAATAACATCTTGTAATTTGATTTTGATATACATTTTTTTATCTTGATAAATTGAAAAATAACACCAATGAGTTGACTGATGAACATTATAATTTATTCAGAAAGCATAAATAAGGACAAATAAAGATAGAATACTATTAACCGCAACATGCAAGTGTAAAAAAAAAACAACAACATTATGATATGTACATTTTCAGAATGTGCTTGTGTATTCCTCTGCGTTGTGTGGAGAATTGAACACGACCGATAACATTAGGTTGCTGCTCAGATGCACTTTACTGATAATACACAGAATACATTGTTGTCAATTTTCTGCCAATAGTCAAGCCCCTACACAAATATAATCCAGAACAAGAAAGTGAACTTAAATTTTTAACCAGACAAATGCACTTTTTCGGTCGTCGCGTGGACGCCTGCCTCTCCCGTTATCGTGTACTTAAGGGAAGTAGGAAGGCGTGTCCAACGCATATATAGAGACAGGTGTCACAGCAATTATTGCTTTAGGAGGGACAACGAGACAATGGTTCCACATAGGGCTGGGCGATATATCGAATATACTCGATATATCGCGGGTTTGTCTCTGTGCGATACAGAAAATGATTATATCGTGAGTATTCCAGTATAAGTTCTCACGCAGTTGTTTTTAGCTGCATGCATTACACTACAGGCCTTTCTCACTCTTTTTTTTGTCTCTCCTTCTCACAGAGACATAAAACAAGTGCACCTTGTTACATACGTCACATACTGTCGCGCATGCAACGTCATACGCCCTCGCGGAGCAGAGAGGTAGCAGAGAGGAATGTACCATAGGTAAAGTTAGCTGTGGCAACTAACTTCTGTGGCAAGTGGTGCAAGCGGAGCGGTGCGAGTGGTAAAACGAGAGAAAGAAGGTGCGAATCTGATAACAAATGGAGGAAGAATAATTAATTCCCAAGCACGGGGTCCATCGTCTGGCGGTGGTTTGGCTTCAAGCGGGAAGATGTTGAACAGACAACCGTAATATGTCAAGTATGCAGCACTACTAATTTGTAGCATCATTTGAAAAGTCACCCGCTGGAGAATGAAGAGTGTTTGAAACTCCGCATGTCAACATCTCACAAAACGCCGAAGCAACCTGCACATCAACACTATTTCCACCCTATGAAAAAAATAGTCAGAAACACGAGATAACGTCCGCAGTAACCTACCACATAGCGAAGGACATACACTATTTTATTTCCTAATGCAGCTCATTTTTATTTGATAGTTATTGAAATATCTTGTGTGACATCATGCACAAAAGTGCCCTTTATTTGTTTTAAACTATTGTAGTGGCATTCTGTACAAAAAGTGCACTTTAATTTAGTGTTGTTTTGATATGTCATCTTAGTGACATCATGCACAAATGTGCAATTATAGCTTGTTTTAAAATGTCTCTGACAATCTTGTGCTTTCTGTTTTGAAATGACATGAATGTTTGTGCCACTGCTTAATAACTGTTTAATAAATACAGTTTTGGTAAATTGACTTAGTTGTGATTTCCCTCTCTGCATGAATTTTTTAAATGAGCATATATTAATGCAGTATGAACAAGAATGTTTTTAATGTAGACACATAGAATCATCATACTGGTGTGACTATATATATTTTCATTCAAGGCTGAGGCAAAATATTGAGATATATATCGTGTATCGTGACATGGCCTAAAGATATCGAGATATTAATAGAAGGCCATATCGCCCAGCCCTAGTTCCACATACAACCTTCAGGTGTTTTAATTTATTTATGAATGCATTTATTTATTCCAGCAAACAGACATATATAGCAACACTTCATCACTCTTTGTAATTTGACAGACATGCAACGGCACCCACCGAAAAGGGATACGGGGATAAAGCAAGAATGCTTATCCATGTCCCGCCGCTAATTTACAATCAACTTATATGTTGGTTATATATGTTGGTTATATAGTCAAAGTTTCAACAGCAGATTTGATGGATACATGACAATTTCAGAACAAGTATAACATATGAGAATGGATGATAATGACAAGTCAGTATACATACACCAATATGGATATAATAGCATTGAGTGACCATGAGATTAGCTCCATCTTGCCTGGGTATCTTTCATCTTCTGAAGCCTTGTCTGGTGTGTTATGTCCCTTATTCCACAGTGAGTTATTTTGCACCTGTGTCCCACAGTTGAGATAGTCCAAACAACTAGTCATGTTTTTGATAGTTTCCCAGCAACACATTTTTACCGCAAGGTTGAACACTCTTAGGCTAGAAGACAGTTTCATTTCTCCGCTCACATTGTTCCACAGTTTCACCCCCGCTATAGACAACGTTTGAGCCTTGAATGTGGAATTGACTATGTTATGTTTGAATTTCAGGACACCCCTGAGTTCATGTGGACCATCTCTGAGTGAAAACAGACTCTGTATATTTGCAGGTAGAGCCCTTGGTGAGGCCATAAACATAACTTGAAGGCTACTGTATTGGATTATATCATGCAGTTTAAGAAAATTACTCATTATGAACAGATCATTGGTATAAGCTCTATATGGGGCATAAAGTATAATTCTAATGGCCTTTTTCTGGAGGTTAAATAGCGGTTCAATAGTGTCCCTATAGGTGTGCCCCCAAACTTCAGCGCAATTCTGTAAATGCGGCAATAAAAGAGCTAAGAAAATTGTTGTAAGTGAATTTTGATTTAGTAATTTTTGCATTTTCCACAAAATGGAGACACCCTTAACCAATTTAGACTGTACTGCTTTCACATGCGGTTTCCAAGTCAGTAGAGCATCTATCTTAACCCCCAAGACCTTGTGTTCATTTACCCTTTTTATAGACGTCCCGCTAACTTCCATGTGTAAGTTTTTTTTCCAGTCCCCTCCTATCAAAAGAGGATATAGTTTGTTTTTGAGAGATTCAGTCACAGTTTATTTATTAACAATTCACTGTGTTTACTAATTGAATTACTACATGTAACTTGCACACTTTGTGTAATTATAACAATAATAAAACATTATCGGATACATTATTTACATGACATAATTGTTAATACACTCGTTCTATCTTTAAACAAAGAAAACAATTTTGATTTGATTTGATATATTTTTATTTAAAATATGCAAAAAAACAAGAGCGAGCCTGATCCAATACATTGCTATAGCTTTAACAGCCATTATAACAAAATGAAAACTGGCGTATTAGCCATTGTTTTCATTTTGTTATAATTAGAGATGTCCGATAATGGCTTTTTTTGCCGATATCCGATATTCCGATATTGTCCAACTCTTGATTACCGATTCCGATATCAACCGATACCGATATATACAGTCGTGGAATTAACACATTATTATGCCTCATTTTGTTGTGATGCCCCGCTGGATGCATTAAACAATGTAACAAGGTTTTCCAAAATAAATCAACTCAAGTTATGGGAAAAAATGCCAACATGGCACTGCCATATTTATTATTGAAGTCACAAAGTGCATTATTTTTTTAACATGCCTCAAAACAGCAGCTTGGAATTTTGGACATGCTCTCTCTGAGAGAGCATGAGGAGGTTGAGGTGGGCGGGGTTGAGGTGTGGGTGGGGCGGGGGGCGTAGGGGGCAGCAGGGGGTGTATATTGTAGCGTCCCGGAAGAGTTAGTGCTGCAAGGGGTTCTGGGTATTTGTTCTGTTGTGTTTATACGGTGCGGATGTTCCCCCGAAATGTGTTTGTCCTTCTTGTTTGGTGTGGGTTCACAGTGTGGCGCATATTTGTAACAGTGTTAAAGTTGTTTATACGGCCACCCTCAGTGTCACCTGTATGGCTTATGACCAAGTATGCGTTGCATTCACTTGTGTGTGTGTGAAAAGCCGTAGATATTATGTGATTGGGCCGGCACGCAAAGGCAGTGCCTTTAAGGTTTATTGGCGCTCTGTACTTCTCCCTACGTCCGTGTACCACTCCGTACAGCTGCGTTTTAAAAAGTCATAAATGTTACTTTTTGAAACCATCCATCCATCCATTTTCTACCGCTTATTCCCTTTGGGGTCACGGGGGGGCGCTGGAGCCTATCTCAGCTACAATCGGGTGGAAGGCGGGGTATACCCTGGACAAGTCGCCACCTCATCGCAGGGCCAACACAGATAGACAGACAACATTCATACTCACATCAACACACTAGGGCCAATTTAGTGTTGCCAATCAACTTATCCCCAGGTGCATGTCTTTGGAAGTGGGAGAAAGCCGGAGTAGCCGGAGGGAACCCACGCAGTCATGGGGGGGACATGGAAACTCCACACAGAAAGATCCCGAGCCCGGGATTGAACCCAAGACTACTCAGGACCTTTGTATTGTGAGGCAGATGCACTAACCCCTCTTCCACCGTGCTGCCCACTTTTTGAAACCGATACTGATAATTTCCGATATCACATTTTAAAGCATTTATCGGCCGATGATATTGGCGGTCCGATATTATCGGACATCTCTAGTTATAATGGCTGTTAAGGCTATAGCATTGTATAAAAACAGAAAAAATAAACAAAATGAGCAATGGACTTTGTTTTCTTTTCTTTTTTTACATATTTGAAAAGGAGTGAGAAGAAGTTTACACTTAATCTTAAATTGTCTTTATTTTTAAGTTATCGTGCCGTGATTTTACCAGTCCGGCCCACTTGGGAGTAGATTTTTCTCCATTTGGCCCCCGATCTATGACGAGTTTGACACCTCTGTCCTAAGGCGACAAGCAACTGGTAGTAGCTGCCGTGTTTGTCCACCAGGCTTGTGTAAATGTCACCCACTGCCACGCGAAGAAAGTAAAAAAAAATGGTAGAATTGTCAACAATGCTGTTACTCACAGGCTCAAAGTGTCACTGGCACATATAATACAGTACGTGCTTTAGCACACAGCGTTAGCCGGTGCTAGCAAGCTAACTGCTGGTGTGTGCCATATGTAGCATTAGTGTGTGTGTGTGTTTGTGTGTGTGTGTGTCCACGCTAAGGTCACTCACAGGATGCCGGAGCAGGAGGTGCAGACGAAGGAGCCCACCGTCATGTTGGCATAGGTGGGACCGCGCTGGTCGCAGTCAAAGCACTTTCTGTTGGCAGGCAAACTCGTCATTTCCCTCAGCATCTTCAGGTGTTTCTCCTCCTGCTTTCGCTTCGCACTCGCCGCCATGATGAGGTCTACACAGAACGCGATTCGATTAGAAACAATTTTTTTTATTTTTTAAAAAGGCTAAGGCGACGTTTTTTTTGTTTAAAAAAGGGAACACAAATAAAAGGTGTGTGCTTGTTTAGAGGTTGCTGACCCGTTTAGCAGACAAGGAGGGGAGGGGAAGGGCGGGTGGTTGCTCCAACAAGGAGTTCGATGGTGCGTTCAGGTTATCCTGGCAAGGCGGAAATTTCCAACCTTCGTTTGATATCCAACACACAAGGTTGACCAGTCCCCCATTAAGTAGCAGCAATATTACCTCTGCTTAATACAACCACACTTTGCTCCGTGCCATGATTGTGACGTAAGATGTACGCGGTAAACTACACACAATGACACGAACATTTAGAGATCTTCCGAGGTGCTAGAATGCAGCACGAGGACGTCAGCACAGGGCTGTACTCGGAGCAAGATAAGTATCCTGCTCGTTACTTCCGCGTTCGCTACCGTACGCGCTGTGATATAAAACGTGTCTTAATATTGTCTGACTCGAGAATTGAATTTTTGAATGGTGACTTCATTATAGTGAGGTTATTCTAAAAAAAAAATACAGGTGACATGTACGAGTTTGAGTTTTTTGTTTTTCGCTCTTTCGAAATAAGCAGCGTCATCTTGCGGGTAAACTGTAATATAGACTGTTAATCAGCTTGTCAAAATCTCCCCAAACTTGCCCCAATCGTTTGTGCTGCATTTTTTGTCCAACTATTATAGTTGTCATGCTATTAATATTTTATGAGTCATAACTAGCCCCATAAAATGTTCATGACGTAACTATAATAGTAAAGACAAAAAAATGTGGCACATACAAATGGGACAGGATTGGCGGGCTGGATGACGTCACTAATCGGAAAATGTATTTCAAGAACCGTAATGGCGCAATTTTTTGTGCCTTTAAAAAAGAATTAGAACTACACTTTAAAACACTCTCGACCTCTAACAACCAAAAAGCTGTGAAAACGATGATGCTGTGTTCCAAATTTTAAATTATTTACTGAACTTGTGTGAGCCTATGGCTTAGCACTTTGTTTATATATATATATATATATATATATATATATATATTCATATATGTGTATATATATATATATATATATATATATATATATATATATATATATATATATATATATATATATATATATATACACACATATATATACATATATATATATATATATATATATATATATATATATATATATATATATATATATATATATATATATATTTCATTCTATTTTAGTTACTTTATTGAGTTTACAACCCCCTGGCGCTGTTATGTACTGTTTTTGTAGTATTTTGATTATTATTATTTCTCAATTGTTTGTAAATGTTGCAATTTATAAATAAAGGTTTATAAAATTAAAAATAAATAAATAAAATAAAATAAAAATAAAACCGTAATGGCGCAAATGATTGGGACAAGCTTGGGGAGATTTTGACATCATAAGATTTGTTTAATCGTGTATATTTTTTATTTAATTCATAGTCTACAACAGGGGTCCCCAAAATCCGGCCCGCAGGAAGTCCCAAGTTAATTTTTTTTTTTTTTTTTTTAATCTGTCCTTTTTAATCCATTTTCTACCGCTTGTTACTCTCAGCGTCTCCTAACCTCTCAGGCAAATCGTCTAAAAATGCATTTTCCCATCGATAACGGGACATCATCGCGCTCAGAATATATATATATATATATATATATATATATATATATATACTATGTATATATATATATATACCGTATATATATATATATATATAGTTTGCAATTAAACCCAATTAGCAGTGGGGCTGGGGTAATTAGAAGTGATTATATAATGGTATTTCAAATGACATGCATATGACATTCGAACGATGAAATAAAACACATCTAGACCGGTGATTCTCAAACTGTGGTACGCGTACCGGGCTTCTTTTTCATCGTACGCCAAATAATCACTTAAATATTCAATGTTACTGTTTAAACTGTGTGTGATGTTACAACGGCCAAAGTATTTAATATAGTTGTTAAAAAAAAAACTCTGCCTTGTTTTTAATGAATATGTAGGCCTACTATACTGTATTTCTTTTGTTGGTCATTATGGTGGTACTTGGAGAGCAAAATCTTTCTGAGGTGGTATTTGTTAAAAAAAAAAAAAGTTCAAGAAGCACTGATCTAAACAAATCAACATAACGCACATGGTATATATGTACACATACTGTACAAAGTACTCTTTATTGCTAAAATAAGTGTTTTAAGTGTATTGCAGGCCATATTAGGTTCTGAAGGGAAGCTCATAGACAAAGACGAAGTAGATGACACATACTTTATTCCAAGTGAACACAATTGCATCACGACTACCATTGCAATTCCAATTTATATTATGTACACTGGATATTCAATACAAAAATCAGGAGATTTTTTTTAAGTTTAAATATTTTCCCAAAATTTATATTAAACGTACAACTTGTTCAGGGTATATAGTGACATTTTAAAGCCCACAAGGCAATGACTATGGTCCAAATAAGACAAATTATTTGGCCAATATTGATAATGGAAGACAGTTTTTGTTGAGGTTTTATTAACTGCTGCTGACCGACTGAAGTAAAGGCTGCTCATGCTGCGGTTTTGCGGTGAAGTCAAAGGGTCTGCGGTTCTCAGTGTAGCCGTAGAGTTTCCGCAGGGCCACGCAGGCTGCCTCCTCCTCTGCCGCAGCCAGTGTCTCGCCTGGACCCTGAGCCAGGAGCTTCTTATCGCTGGACGGAGGAGAGGTAGAATAAATCAAATGACCACTTGAACATGGTTGATAGAAAAACAAATCAGACACATACCTGTACAGACCAACAAAATACAGCGGCAGGACGGTGCTGGACCCAGCAGACCTAATGAGGCGGGGCTCTGGAAGAGGAATGTTCCTTTTATTCAGTTCCTCTACCAAAAGTCCCATGGGATTAATTACAGTCCACATATCGAACAGGTCTTTTCCTATCAGCTGGGAGACCAGGAAGTCCTAAGAACAAGGATAAAGGGGTGTGTGAGTAGATAAATAGATTATTAGACAGTTAAAGTTCCGATCAGGGTTTGATGCAGCCGATAGCAATCATCCATTAATGAGTTCGATCCCATGTATTAACTAACTTTTTTCTCCTAAGATGGCGCCGCTGTAGTGGCTGCTGGTTGCAGGAGCTCTGTGTTCTTGTGTCTTATTTTGTGTTATTGTTTTTGTGTGTGTTTTTTTGTTTTTGGTTTCAAGCCCTTTGAGGATTGCGCAACAAGCGGTGCCACTTTTGGGACTTCTCTTTTGGGACTTTTGGATCTTCCTACTGGAGCCTTTTGGCCAAGTTTGCACCGGAGACCAAAAGCTGGCTCTTTGCCACACTGAAGTACACGTGAAAAGAGTGGAGAAGATGGGGACCAAGCGACAGATGGTGTTGCAGGGCTAGCGTTGCGCGTCAAAATGGACGAGTTTCACAGAGTTGAATGTACCGGACACTTCAGTCTCCCTTGACCAGGGGTCAGCAACCCAAAATGTTGAAATAGCCATATTGGACCAAAAAAAATAAAAATCTTTCTGGAGCCACAAAAAATTACCGGTAATGAGTGTTATAATGAAGGCAACACATGTGGCCATCATAGCTATACATATTAGATAAATATATATATATACACAGTATATGTGTGTGTATATACAGTATATATATGTGTGTGTGTATGTGTGTGTATATATATATATATATATACACACACACACACACACACACACACACACACACACACACACACACACACATTCAATGTGTGTGTATATATATATATTGTATTTTTCGGACTATAAGTCGCAGTTTTTTTCATAGTTTTTGCGACATACTCAGGAGCGTTATGTGTGAAATTATTAACACATTACCGTAAAATATCAAATATTATTATTTAGCTCATTCACGTAAGAGACTAGACGTATAAGATTTCATGGGATTTAGCGATTAGGAGTGACAGATTGTTTGGTAAACATATAGCATGTTCTATATGTTATAGTTATTTGAATGACTCTTACCATAATATGTTACGTTAACATACCAGGCACGTTCTCAGTTGGTTATTTATGCGTCATATAGCATACACTTATTCAGCCTGTTGTTCACTATTCTTTATTTATTTTAAATTGCCTTTCAAATGTCTATTCTTGGTGTTGGGTTTTATCAAATAAATTTCCCCCTAAAATGCGACTTATACTCCAGTGCGACTTATATATGTTTTTTTCCTTCTTTATTATGCGTTTTCGGCCGGTGCGACTTATACTCCGAAAAATACGGTATATATATGACACATCACATATGACATCATACGCATATGCGGTATTAGCTTTCACTGTTACGCTGATGACACCAAACTCTACATGCCCCTAAAGCTGACCAACACGCCGGATTGTTGTCAGCTGGAGGCGTGTCTTAATGAAATTAAACAATGGATGTCCGCTAACTTTTTGCAACTAAACGCTAAGAAAACGGAAATGCTGATTATCGGTCCTGCTAGACACCGACACCTATTTTTTAATACCACCTTAACATTTGACAACCAAACAATTACACAAGGCGACTCGGTAAAGAATCTGGGTATTATCTTCGACCCAACTCTCTCATTTGAGTCACACATTAAGAGTGTTACTAAAACGGCCTTCTTTCATCTCCGTAATATCGCTAAAATGCGTTCCATTTTGTCCACTAGCGACACTGAGATCATTATTCATGCGTTCGTTACGTCTCGTCTCGATTACTGTAACGTATTATTTTCGGGACTCCCTATGTCTAGCATTAAAAGATTACAGTTGGTACAAAATGCGGCTGCTAGACTTTTGACAAGAACAAGAAAGTTTGATCATATTACGCCTATACTGGCTCACCTGCACTGGCTTCCTGTGCACTTAAGATGTGACTTTAAGGTTTTACTACTTACTGTACGTATTAGAGATGCGCGGTTTGCGGGCACAACCGCGGAGTCCGCGGATCGGGCGGATGAAATTTTAAAAAAATTAGATTTTATCCGCGGGTCGGGTCGGGCAGTTGAAATAAAAATTAAAAAAAGATTTTAAATAGATTCAGGCGGGTGGCAGTTAAACCAATTCGGAAATATATATACATAGTTAAATGTTGTTACCCACATACGAAAAACGAGCAGACACCTGCAGCATATGCCACAACAGAAGAAAAAAAGAAAGAAGAGATGGACACTTTACGGAGCGGAGAAGGGACGCCTCGCCGGGGTCCGGGACCGAGGCCCCTTCCCCCGAGAGGGCCCCACCGGGAGCCGTAGCTGAGGCGATCCGCGAGAAGGGCCCGACGCACGTCCAGGGTCACCACCGCGCCCACCGCACTGACACCCCGCCTCGTCCGCCTTCGCCGCGGCCGGCGTCACGCGCAGCAGGTAAGCAGCTTACCTGCCCGCCACCCCCGTGGCCGGGGGCTCGTAACAGGGGTCACTCCGCGCGCTCCGCCCGCGCAGCTTACCTGCCCGCCACCCCTGTTGCCGGGGGCGCGTAACAGGGGTCACTCCGCGCGCAGTGCGCTCACGAAAGGGGTGGGGCTCACCCTGGTTGATATACACAGCAGGACGGTGGCCATGGAAGTCGGAACCCGCTAAGGAGTGTGTAACAACCCACCTGCCGAATCAACTAGCCCTGAAAATGGATGGCGCTGGAGCGTCGGGCCCATACCCGGCCGTCGCCGGCAGCGAGACGTGCTTGGAGGTGCGCTCAGCGTGGCTCCCATATGATTGCGCACTGGTATGCGTCTGGGCCGTGACAGCGTGGCACGCGAATGTCTGTGCTGCATTGGATCAGTCTCCTTTCTTTAACAGGCAAAAGCTTTATAACCTCACTAATGCCTTGCATCGTCTATATTAGATATATAACAACGGGCGGGTGCGGGCGGATGCGGTTCTGATTAAATGTTACATCGGGTGGATGGCGGATGGTTGACGACTTTCTGATGCGGTTGCGGATGAAATAATTGCCTATCCGCGCATCTCTAGTACGTATAAAATACTTAACGGTCTAGCTCCATCCTATCTTGCAGATTGTATTGTACCATATGTCCCGGCAAGAAATCTGCGTTCAAAGAACTCCGGCTTATTAGTGATTCCCAGAGCCCAAAAAAAGTCTGCGGGCTATAGAGCGTTTTCTATTCGGGCTCCAGTACTATGGAATGCCCTTCCGGTAACAGTTAGAGATGCTACCTCAGTAGAAGCATTTAAGTCCCATCTTAAAACTAATTTGTATGCTCTAGCCTTTAAATAGACCCCCCTTTTAGAGCAGTTGATCTGCCGTTTCTTTTCTGCTCTGCCCCCTTCTTCTTCGTGGAGGGGGGACACAGGTTCGGTGGCCATGGATGAAGTGCTGGCTGTCCAGAGTCGGGACCCGGGGTGGACCGCTCCTCTGTGCATCGGTTGGGGACATCTCTGCACTGCTGACCTGTCTCCGCTTGGGATGGTCTCCTGCTGCCCCCACTATGGACTAGACTCTCACTATTATGTTAGATCCACTATGGACTGGACTCTCACAATATTATGCCAGATCCACTCGACGTCCATTGCACCGGTCGCCCAGGGGGGAGGTCCCCACATCTGCGGTCCTCTCCAAGGTTTCTCATTGTCATCCCATTGGGTTGAGTTTTTTCTTGCCCTGATGTGGGCTCTGAGTCGAGAATGTCGTTGTGGCTTGTGCAGCCCTTTGAGACACGCGTGATTTAGGGCTATGTAAGCAAACGATTGATTGATTGATTAAAAAAATGCTTTTGTTAAGGTGTTTAGTAAAAATACAAGCATGTTTAACACAAAGATTCCCTTTTTTCATAAAGAAAATAAGATAAGTTGGTGTATTACCTTATTCTGATTACTTGCAATGATTGGAACCAGCCGGGATTTATAGTAGTGCTGATAAGTTCCACAAATTCAAATTGACATTATGGAGGGAAAAAAGATCTTCTCTCTCTCCAATACAACATGAAAGTGGTTGTTTTTAGCTTCTTATTTGTACCGCTTCCATACTCGTTTTTTTTACCCCTTTCAAGAAATACATTGGAGTTAACTCCATAGCTTGTATGCACTAGCTTTCGGAGACTCTTATTTTGTCAGCACAGGCAGGAAGGAGGTGCACTTTTTTTGTGAAGACAGGAACTGTGCGGAGAGAGTCCGTTGAAATAAAAAGTGCTTCTCGCGTTCTGCAGGTCGCTTTTTTCTTCTTCATACTGAGCATGCAGCAGCCGGCGTCATCGCACAAGATCTTTGAATGTCAATCAAGTGACGTTGTAGTGACGATTGATGATCGCTAACTTTTAGGTTTATTTTTTTTTACTGCCTCAGGATCGATCTGTAACTCGCGATCGACCTAATGGGAGCGGCTCCACACTGCGTATGGAAACACATAATTAGCTGCTGGTCAGCCAAGGGACTAAAAATAAATACAAAGTCAGACAGAGGGGAACGGCCTTTGTGATCAGCATTAATTGGCAATGGCGATCACATAGAAATCGGCTGATCCTAATCGGCGCATCTCTCACTCTAACCTGAATATGTAAAGAAATTGATGAACTTACCCTGAGGAAATATCCAGTGCGCTCGGCTCCAGCACTTCCATGTAGCGCTCCAATCACTGCCATGAACGTAGAACGAAGCACCTCATCCGGGACAGGGAATTCTAAACTCAGGGTTAGATCTTCAATGCCGACATTTCGGGCTACTTCGCTGACAATGTCCAGGCTCGAGAGGTGCCCCACGATACTCTCCACCCCTTCCGTCGGCAGCTCGGGGAAGCTGGCCCTGCACCAATCCGTCAGGAAGTCTTTGGTGAAGGTTTCTCCCTGGGCGCTCAATTCCAGGTTATCTTTCAGAGCAAGAGCAGCGACCGCAGAGTCCATGCCCAGCTCCTGTCGCCTGTTCTGTTCCCCCTGCAGGTAACAGGGATTAACAAAAGCCGTTTTCAGCAGCTCCAGGGAAAAGTTCTCAAGTAGGCGCGTGCTGAAAGCCTGGACCTCCGCATGATAATCCCAATTAGGCTTTTGAGATCTGGAAGAAATGCAGACATGAAGCTGATTAGCTTTGTATTTTTTCAGAGCTACACATGACGTGACAACTTTTTAGAGCTATACCGTTAACTTCCTGCTTTGCAAGACCGATAACAAATTTGTATCACCTACTCAGTGGCCTAGTGGTTAGAGCAGTGGTTCTTAACCTGGGTTCGATCGAACCCTAGGGGTTCGATGAGTCGGCCTCAGGGGTTCGGCGGAGCCTCCGCCGCGGAGGTCGAGACACACCCGACTCATTGTGTAAATAAAAACTTCTCCTATCGGCATATTATGGATACGGCAACAGCAGAAGTCACACTGATTTGCAGGTGTGTAATTTAGTTGTGAGTTCATGCACTGTGTTGGTTTTGTTCTTTGAACAAGGTGATGTTCATGCACCGGTAAAAAAAACAAATAACTTTATATATATATATATATTTTTTTCACTAAAGAAGGGTCCGGTGAATGCGCATATGAAACTGGTGGGGTTCGATACCTCCAACAAGGTTAAGAACCACTGGGTTCGAGTGTCCGCCCTGAGATCGGTAGGTTGTGAGTTCAAACCCCCGGCCAAGTCAATCAATCAATCAATCAATGTTTATTTATATAGCCCTAAATCACAAGTGTCTCAAAGGGCTGCACAAGCCACAACGACATCCTCGGTACAGAGCCCACATAAGGGCAAGGGAAAAACTCACCCCAGTGGGACGTCGATGTGAATGACTATGAGAAACCTTGTAGAGGACCGCATATGTGGGTAACCCCCCCCCCCCCCCTAGGGGAGACCGAATGCAATGAATGTCGAGTGGGTCTAACATAATATTGTGAGAGTCCAGTTCATAGTGGATCCAACATAATAGTAAGAGTCCAGTCCATAGTGGGGTCAGCAGGAAACCATCCCGAGCGGAGACGGGTCAGCAGCGCAGAGATGTTCCCAACAGATACATAGGCGAGCGGTCCACCCCGGGTCTCGACTCTGGACAGCCAGCACTTCATCCATGGCCACCGGACCTGTGTGTCCCCCCCTCCACAAGGGATAGGGGGAGCAGAGGAGAAAGGAAAAGAAACGGCAGATCAACTGGTCTAAAAAAGGGGGGCTATATAAAGGCTAGAGTATACAAATGAGTTTTAAGATGGGACTTAAATGCTTCTACTGAGGTAGCATCTCTAACTGTTACCGGGAGGGCATTCCATAGTACTGGAGCCCGAATAGAAAACACTCTATAGCCCGCAGACTTTTTTTTGGGCTCTGGGAATCACTAATAAGCCGGAGTTCTTTGAACGCAGATTTCTTGCCGGGACATATGGTACAATACAATCGGCAAGATAGGCTGGTGCTAGACCGTGTAGTATTTTATACGTAAGTAGTAAAACCTTAAAGTGACATCTTAAGTGCACAGGAAGCCAGTGCAGGTGAGCCAGTATAGGCGTAATATGATCAAACTTTCTTGTTCTTGTCAAAAGTCTAGCAGCCACATTTTGTACCAACTGTAATCTTTTAATGCTAGACATAGGGAGACCCAAAAATAATATGTTACAGTAATCGAGACGAGACGTAACGAACGCATGAATAATGATCTCAGCGTCGCTAGTGGACAAAATGGAACGAAGTTTAGCGATATTACGGAGATGAAAGAAGGCCGTTTTAGTAACACTCTTAATGTGTGACTCAAACGAGAGAGTTGGGTCGAAGATAATACCCAGATTCTTTACCGAGTCGCCTTATGTAATTGTTTGGTTGTCATACCAAAGACTATAGAAATGGGACCCATTACCTCCCTGCTTGGCACTCAGCATCAAGGGTTGAAATTGGGGATTAAATCACCAAAATGATTCCCGGGCGCGGCACCGCTGCTGCCCACTGCTCCACTCACCTCCCAGGGGGTGATCAAGGGGATGGGTCAAATGCAGAGGACACATTTCACCACACCTAGTGTGTGTGTGACAATCATTGGTATTTTAACTTTAACTTATCAATTATTTTTTAAATGTAGATTTGACTATACTTTGTTCCCGCCCTGGAAGTAAGAAAGGCTACATTCACACAAAAGGGTAGGATGTCCAATATAGACTTTTTCGCCAAATACCATCTTTTTATGTAGTCCTCATGCACATTAAAAAAAGATTGCAATGTCTAATTTGAGCGCAATCTGACCCGCATGCAGACATGACGTAATAAACATGTCTCCAATTGCGGTAGGTCTCATAGGCCTTGCGTATTTGTGGACATTTCAAGGATTTTGTGCAATCAAAGTTTTATGAACGGAATTATTGCACATAGAAGATTAAGAAGGAAGAGGAAAGCATTTTGGCTCTTGCAGTTTGTGGGACCTTTGTTTCAACGTCTGCTCCGAAGAGCTTGTGGGCGAGCAGTTGAAGCCAGGAGTGGTGGAATTAGGGGCTGGGCGATATGGCTCTAAACCGTATCCCGTATTTTCCAGACCATAGGGTGCACCGGATTACAAGGCGCATTGCCGATGAATGGTTATTTTTCATTTGTTTTCATATATTAGGCGCACCGGATTATAGGGCGCATTAAAGGAGTCATATATATATATATTTTTTTTTTCTAAATGTAAAACACTTCCTTGTGGTCTACATAACATGTAATGGTGGTTCTTTGGTCAAAATGTTGCATAGATGATGTTTTACTGATCATCTTCAAGCCGCTTTCTGACAGTTGCCTCTGGATGCGCCGTTTTGTGGGCGGTCTTATTTGCGTGGCTCACCTTCGGCAGTGTCTTCTCCCCATCATCTTTGTTGTAGCGGTGTAGCGTGCAAGGACGGGAGTGGAAGAAGTGTCAAAAGATGGAGCTAACTGTTTTAATAACATTCAGACTTTACTTAAATCAATAACGGAGCAGCATCTCCACCGGAAATGTGTCCCGTGAAAAAAACGTCCGACCGGAACTCTCTAATAATAATAATAATAATAACTGGGATTTATATAGCGCTTTTCTAAGTACCCAAAGTCGCTTTACATGTAGAACCCATCAATCATTCACACCTGGTGGTGGTAAGCTACTTTCATAGCCACAGCTGCCCTGGGGTAGACTGACGGAAGCGTGGCTGCAATTTGCGCCAACGGCCCCTCCGACCACCACCTATCATTCATCATTCAATTCACCGGTGTGAGGGGCACCGGGGGCAAAGGGTGAAGTGTCCCGCCCAAGGACACAACGGCAGCGATTTTTTTTTGGATGGTAAGAGGCGGGGAGCGAACCTGCAACCCTCAGGTTTCTGGCATGGTTGCTCTACCCACTACACCATGCCGCCCCGCCTCTCTAATAACTAAAGTTCCTTGGGTGAATAATGTAAACTCACTACACCGGTATGTTTTAGCACTTTCATGGTGAGTTTACTGACAGATATAAGTAAGAACTTTACATTACTTTTTTATATTAGAAATGGCAACAGCAGAGGATGAATGTCACATAACAAGACAGAGAAAAAGAAGAAGCTTATCGACCACAAAGGCGGACATGTGCAAATTTTCAGGATTTATGCAGATCCCAAATACAGATCAGCAGTTACCAGAAGGTAAGAAAAGTTGCTTTTGCCTAATATTGCGAAACAAAACACCAGATATTGTCTTACCTTATACACACACCATAATAATACTCGCATGTTTAATGTGCCGACAATCCTTCAAGCGGTGCGGCTTCATAGCTTACCAAAGTCGTACTAAAACATTTTGATAGATTTTTGAGCTCCGTGTGCAATGCTCTAACATTTAAAATGTTGCTGTTGTTGAGACATACTGCCATCATAGTGCAGCCGACACTTATCTCTTATGTTTGACTGCCATCTACTGGTCACACTTATCATTACACCATGTACCAAATAAAATAGCTTTGAGGAGGGTAAGCTCAACCAAACTTATTCCTTACATTAGGTGCACCGGGTTATAAGGCGCACTGTCAAGTTTTGAGGGGAAAAAAAGGAGTGCCTTATAGTCCGTAAAATACGGTAAATTCAAGATATATGTTTTTTATATTGGTGATATGCATAATTATTGATTTTTTATGACCAATGAAAAACATGGACCGGGAGAAAAATATATTAAAAAATATTATTTTTAATTCAAATGTAACCTTCCTCTGATTGTAATCCCCTCGGCTATCAAGGCAAAAAGGAAAGGAAATGTCAAAACAAGCATGGAAAACACTCAAAAAAATCAATGTAAACAAAATTCTAAAACCACAAAAAACACTTAACAATAACCAATTTTAATGAAGGTGAAAAAATAAGGAATAAATAAAAAAAATGCTGAATAAAGTGTAACAAAATAGTGCAAAGTGATAAAATGTAAACTATTTTATTGCAGGTTTACTGCCAGAAAATTACATGATCTGTGTAATATTTAATTTGGTTTGTTTTTCTTATTTAAGTATGGAAATGAACCTGTTAGGCAGCAATTATTATTTAAATATTACTGGACCGAGTCCATGGTTCTCGCCCGGAAAAGGGTGGAGTGCCATCTCCGGGTTGGGGAGGAGATCTTGCCCCAAGTGGAGGAGTTCAAGTACCTCGGAGTCTTGTTCACGAGTGAGGGAAGAGTGGATCGTGAGATCGACAGACGGTGCGGCGTCTTCAGTAATGCGGACGCTGTATCGATCCGTTGTGGTGAAGAAGGAGCTGAGCCGGAAGGCAAAGCTCTCAATTTACCGGTCGATCTACGTTCCCATCCTCACCTATGGTCATGAGCTTTGGGTTATGACCGAAAGGACAAGATCACGGGTACAAGCGGCCGAAATGAGTTTCCTCCGCCGGGTGGCGGGGCTCTCCCTTAGAGATAGGGTGAGAAGCTCTGCCATCCGGGAGGAGCTCAAAGTAAAGCCGCTGCTCCTCCACATCGAGAGGAGCCAGATGAGGTGGTTCGGGCATCTGGTCAGGATGGTCACCACCACGAAAAGAATACCTACCGGAATTAATAAAAGGCTATCGATGCTGTCATCTAGCAAAGCTGAATTTGACCAAGCAACCCCCCCGTACCAAAAAGCCCTTGATGAAAGCGGATACAATTTCACCCTCACCTATGAACCCACGCCAGGAAACCAACCAAAAAAGAACAGAAAACGAAACGACATCATCTGGTACAACCCCCCATACAGCAAAAACGTCTCAACTAACATTGGACACAAATTCCTCAATCTGATTGACAAACACTTTCCCAAAGACAACACCCTAAGAAAAGTATTCAACAAGAACAACATTAAATTGAGCTACAGCTGTATGAACAATATACGACAAATTATCTCAAACCACAACAAAACAATTGCAAATGAGCCGTCGGCCCCCGGACAGAGCGACTCCAAAACCAACAAAGGCTGCAACTGTCGAAAGAAACCTGATTGCCCTCTCAACGGGGGGTGCTTACAAACATCAGTTGTCTACCAATCTAAGGTAACACGCAAGGACATTAACACATCCGACACATATGTAGGATTAACCGAGGGAGAGTTCAAAACCAGATGGAACAATCACAAGGCTTCTTTCAGGAACCAACACCGTGTTATTTATTTTATGTATATAGTCCTTCACTTTAGTTCCAACCTATAGTTTCCGTACATCTGAATAGGGAATGGCCGAGGGTTGAAAAAAAAAAGAAAAAAAAGAGCGCGGCCAAGGACTACGGTCCCGTTTGAAAATATCCAAAAAACTGCCATTGTGTCAAGTTGACTTTTTCTGTTTTATCGACAATTCCTTCGCTCTCTGCAGCTCTCATTTGTAGTCTCTAATCTCGATTACGTGTCTATCATTATATATTGATATATTTTTATCCACCTACTTGGAACATTGACTTGAGTTCCTAAAATATTATTTTTGCCTGTTTTCTGCTCATTTGTCAACTATTTATTTTGCAACTGTCTATTTTAGCAAGGAATTATGACACTTATTGTAGGGGTGCCCAAACTATGGCCGCGGGCCAAATTGCAGACGTCAACGGTCCGCATTTGGGCTAAGTTCAATAAACAATTTGACCGGGTGTATCCATATCATATATAACTATCCAGTGATCTAGTTCCTAGTTGGTACCAATGTATCTCCCTCTGGTGGCCATCAAAAGTAACTCTGCCATTCATTGTACTTTCAAGTCAAAAAAGTACAGCATTTATTTATATGACCCAATCCAAACAACCTTTCCTAATCATGGTGCAGAAAAAAAAAAATCAACCAGTACAAAAAAATTCAACAAACATGCTCACACATAACACAACCCAAACATTTAACTTTGTGGATATTATAAAAAAAAAAGTCCAATCAACACAAAAAAATCAAAATGACACCCATTTAAATCCGTTACAAGGGACGATGGGAAAAATGCAAAACACTCTCTCCACACTTATCCATGTTGGGCGCATTTTAGCTGCTTGATATTTCTGATTGATTAAAAAGCCTTAAGGAGGTCATCACTGAAGTAAACACAGTAGGAGTTGAACTTTCACATACCGTATTTTCCGCACTATAAGGCGCACCGGATTATTAGCCGCACCTTCTATGAATTACATATTTCATAATTTTGTCCACCAATAAGCCGCCCCGGACTATAAGCCGCGCCTACGCTGCGCTAAAGTGAATGTCAAAAAAACGCTGCGCTAAAGTGAATGTCAAAAAAACAGTCAGATAGTTCAGTCAAACTTTAATAATATATTGAAAACCAGCGTTCTAACAACTCTGTCCCAAAATGTACGCAAATGTGCAATCACAAACATAGTAAAATTCAAAATGGTGTAGAGCAATAGTAACATAATGTTGCTCGAACGTTAATGTCACAACACACAAAATAAACATAGCGCTCACCTTCTGAAGTTATTCTTCATTCGTAAATCCTTCGAATTCTTCGTCTTCGGTGTCCGAATTGAAAAGTTGCGCAAGCGTGGTATCCAAAATGGCCGGTTCCGTCACGTCGAAGTCATCGGGAGTCAGTGTCGCTGTTGTTCTGTGAATCCTGCCTTCCGGAAAGCTCGGACCACAGTTGTGACCGAAATATCTGCCCAGGCATTTACGATCCACTGGCAGATGTTGGCGTATGTCGTCCGGCGCTGTCTGCCCGTCTTAGTGAAGGTGTGTTCGCCTTCGGAGCTGTGTGAAAAAAGCCACCCGGCCTCTTCGCGTAAACTTCCCTTAACCACTCGCTCATCTTTTCTTCATCCATCCATCCCTTCGAGTTAGCTTTTATGATGACGCCGGCTGGAAAGGTCTCTTTTGGCAAGGTCTTCCTTTTGAATATCACCATGGGTGGAAGTTAGCATGGCAAGCTAGAACCACAGTGAAGGATGACTTCTCATTCCCTGTGGTGCGAATATTCACCGTACGTGCTCCCGTTCCACAGTGCGGTTCACAGGAATATCAGTTGCTGTGAAATACGGTAGTAATCCGTGTGCGGATGGAGAGATTGCGTCTTTTTATGAACCGGATCCTTTTCGCTTAGTAGGAGCCATTTTGTGGTCTTTACAGATGTAAACAGGAAATGAAACGTACGGTGATATCCGCGCGTTTTTTCTTCTTCTTCCGGGGGCGGGCGGTAGCTTACAGTAGAAGAAGAAGCGCTTCCTGTTCTATGGGGGCGGGTGCTTACCTTGGCGGTTGCTTGCGTAGAAGAAGAAGCGCTTCCTGTTCTACCGGGAAAAAAGATGGCGGCTGTTTACCGAAGTTGCGAGATCGAAACTTTATGAAAATGAATCGTAATAAAGCGCACCGGGTTATAAGGCGCACTGTTAGCTTTTGAGAAAATTTGTGGTTTTTAGGTGCGCCTTATAGTGCGGAAAATACGGTACTCTTAATAACCAATTATAATAATTATTAATTATATATACATTATATATACAATTTGCTCACGCATTTGTTGACAAAGTGGTGACCCTCGCCCCATCCTTGTGTGTGAATGACTGAGTAATTCATGGAATCTACTTTTATACCCAATCATGGCACCCACCTGTTCCCAATTTGCCTGCACACCTGTGGGATGTTCCAAATAAGTGTTTGATGAGCATTCCTCAACTTTATCAGTATTTATTGCCACCTTTCCCAACTTCTTTGTCACGTGTTGCTGGCATCAAATTCTAAAGTTAATAATTATTTGCAAAAAAATAAAATGTTTATCAGTTTGAACATCAAACATGTTGTCTTTGTAGCATATTCAACTGAATATGGGTTGAAAATTATTTGCAAATCATTGTATTCCGTTTATATTTACATCTAACACAATTTCCCAACTCATATGGAAACGGGGTTTGTGTATATATATATATATATATATATATATACTCCTCTCTGAGCTGCCACCTTAACGTGGTAGAGGAGTTTGCGTGTCCCAATGATCCTAGGAGCTATGTTGTCCGGGGGCTTCCATGCCCCCTGGTAGGGTCTCTCAAGACAAACAGGTCCTAGGTGAGGGATCAGACAAAGAGCAGCTCGAAGACTTCTATGGAAATGCAAGAACCGAGACTCAGACTTCCCTCGCCCGGACGCGGGTCACCGGGGCCCCCCTCCGGAGCCAGGCCCGGAGTTGGGGCACGATGGCGAGCGCCTGGTGGCCGGGCCTGTCCCCATGGGGCCCGGCCGGGCACAGCCCGAAGAGGCAACGTGGGTCCCCCCTCCAATGGGCTCACCACCCATAGCAGGGGCCATAGAGGTCGGGTGCAATGTGAGCTGGGCGGTAGCCGAAGGCAGGGCACTTGGCGGTCCGATCCTCGGCTACAGAAGCTAGCTCTTGGGACGTGGAACGTCACCTCGCTGGGGGGGAAGGAACCTGAGCTAGTGCGCGAGGTAGAGAAGTTCCGGTTGGATATAGTCGGACTCACCTCGACGCACAGCAAAGGCTCTGGAACCAGTTCTCTCGAGAGGGGCTGGACTCTCTTCCACTCTGGCGTTGCCAGCAGTGAGAGGCGACGGGCTGGGGTGGCAATTCTTGTTTCCCCCCGGCTCAGAGCCTGCATGTTGGAGTTCAACCCGGTGGACGAGAGGGTAGCTTCCCTCCGCCTTCGGGTGGGGGGACGGGTCCTGACTGCTTACGCGCCAAACAGTAGCTCAGAGTACCCACCCTTTTTGGATTCACTCGAGGGAGTACTTGAGGGTGCTCCCTCGGGTGATTCCCTCGTTCTACTGGGGGACTTCAACGCTCATATTGGCAACGACAGTGAAACCTGGAGAGGCGTGATTGGGAAGAATGGCCGCCCGGATCTGAACCCAAGTGGTGTTTTGTTATTGGACTTTTGTGCCCGTCACGGATTGTCCATAACGAACACCATGTTCAAGCATAAGGGTGTCCATATGTGCACTTGGCACCAGGACACCCTAGGCCGCGGTTCCATGATCGACTTTGTAGTTGTGTCATCGGATTTGCGGCCTCATGTTTTGGACACTCGGGTGAAGAGAGGGGCGGAGCTTTCTACCGATCACCACCTGGTGGTGAGTTGGCTGCGATGGTGGGGGAGGATGCCGGACAGACCTGGCAGGCCCAAACGCATTGTGAGGGTTTGCTGGGAACGTCTGGCAGAGTCTCCTGTCAGAGAGAGTTTCAATTCCCACCTCCGGAAGAACTTTGAACATGTCACGAGGGAGGTGCTGGACATTGAGTCCGAGTGGACCATGTTCCGCACCTCTATTGTTGAGGCGGCTGATTGGAGCTGTGGCCGCAAGGTAGTTGGTGCCTGTCGTGGCGGTAATCCTAGAACCCGTTGGTGGACACCGGCGGTGAGGGATGCCGTCAAGCTGAAGAAGGAGTCCTATCGGGTTCTTTTGGCTCATGGGACTCCTGAGGCAGCGGACAGGTACCGACAGGCCAAGCGGTGTGCGGCTTCAGCGGTCGCGGAGGCAAAAACTCGGACATGGGAGGAGTTCGGGGAAGCCATGGAAAACGACTTCCGGACGGCTTCGAAGCGATTCTGGACCACCATCCACCGCCTCAGGAAGGGGAAGCAGTGCACTACCAACACCGTGTATGGTGCGGATGGTGTTCTGCTGACCTCGACTGCGGAAGTTGTGGATCGGTGGAGGGAATACTTCGAAGACCTCCTCAATCCCACCAACATGTCTTCCTATGAGGAAGCAGTGCCTGGGGAATCTGTGGTGGGCTCTCCTATTTCTGGGGCTGAGGTTGCTGAGGTAGTTAAAAAGCTCCTCGGTGGCAAGGCCCCGGGGGTGGATGAGATCCGCCCGGAGTTCCTTAAGGCTCTGGATGCTGTGGGGCTGTCTTGGTTGACAAGACTCTGCAGCATCGCGTGGACATCGGGGGCAGTGCCTTTGGATTGGCAGACCGGGGTGGTGGTTCCTCTCTTTAAAAAGGGGAACCGGAGGGTGTGTTCTAACTATCGTGGGATCACACTCCTCAGCCTTCCCGGTAAGGTCTATTCAGGTGTACTGGAGAGGAGGCTACGCCGGATAGTCGAACCTTGGATTCAGGAGGAACAGTGTGGTTTTCGTCCTGGTCGTGGAACTGTGGACCAGCTCTATACTCTCGGCAGGGTCCTTGAGGGTGCATGGGAGTTTGCCCAACCAGTCTACATGTGCTTTGTGGACTTGGAGAAGGCATTCGACCGTGTCCCTCGGGAAGTCCTGTGGGGAGTGCTCAGAGAATATGGGGTTTCGGACTGTCTGATTGTGGCGGTCCGCTCCCTGTATGATCAGTGTCAGAGCTTGGTTCGCATTGCCGGCAGTAAGTCGGACACGTTTCCGGTGAGGGTTGGACTCCGCCAAGGCTGCCCTTTGTCACCGATTCTGTTCATAACTTTTATGGACAGAATTTCTAGGCGCAGTCAAGGCGTTGAAGGGATTCGGTTTGGTGGCTGCAGGATTAGGTCTCTGCTTTTTGCAGATGATGTGGTCCTGATGACTTCATCTAGCCAGGATCTTCAGCTCTCACTGGATCGGTTCGCAGCTGAGTGTGAAGCGACTGGGATGAGAATCAGCACCTCCAAGTCCGAGTCCATGGTTCTCGCCCGGAAAAGGGTGGAGTGCCATCTCCGGGTTGGGGAGGAGATCTTGCCCCAAGTGGAGGAGTTCAAGTACCTCGGAGTCTTGTTCACGAGTGAGGGAAGAGTGGATCGTGAGATCGACAGGCGGATCGGTGCGGCGTCTTCAGTAATGCGGACGCTGTATCGATCCGTTGTGGTGAAGAAGGAGCTAAGCCGGAAGGCAAAGCTCTCAATTTACCGGTCGATCTATATTCCCATCCTCACCTATGGTCATGAGCTTTGGGTTATGACCGAAAGGACAAGATCACGGGTACAAGCGGCCGAAATGAGTTTCCTCCGCCGGGTGGCGGGGCTCTCCCTTAGAGATAGGGTGAGAAGCTCTGTCATCCGGGGGGAGCTCAAAGTAAAGCCGCTGCTCCTCCACATCGAGAGGAGCCAGATGAGGTGGGTCGGGCATCTAGTCAGGATGCCACCCAAGCGCCTCCCTAGGGAGTTGTTTAGGGCACGTCCGACCGGTAGGAGGCCACGAGGAAGACCCAGGACACGTTGGGAAGACTATGTCTCCCGGCTGGCCCGGGAACGCCTCGGGATCCCCCGGGAGGAGCTGGACGAAGTGGCTGGGGAGAGGGAAGTCTGGGCTTCCCTGCTTAGGCTGCTTCCCCCGCGACCCGACCTCGGATAAGCGGAAGAAGATGGATGGATGGATGGATGGATATATATATATATATATATATCAGTGACGTGCGGTGAGGTTCATGGCTGGTGAGGCACTGACTTCATCACAGTCAGATTTACAAACATATGAACCCTAAAGAGTATCTTATTCACCATTTGATTGGCAGCAGTTAACGGGTTATGTTTAAAAGCTCATAGCAGCATTCTTCCCTGCTTGGCACTCAGCATCAAGGGTTGGAATTGGGGGTTAAATCACCAAAAATGATTCCCGGGCGTAGCGCCGATGCTGCCCACTGCTCCCCTCACCTCCCAGGGGGTGATCAAGGGATGGGTCAAATGCAGAGGACAAATTTCACCACACCTAGTGTGTGTGTGTGACAATCATTGGTACTTTAACTTAACTTTAACTTTACACATACTAACTGTAGCACACAAAAAAGCACATTTAATAAAAAAAACTTTATTATGGTTGTGCTGGATTAATGCACCCCCGCCGTAAAACGCACCCCCTGACGGGAGTGTTAGATCAACTAAAGCCCACACTTAAACTTTCCACATGCAAGATTGAATCTTTTTAAAAAGTTATTTAATAAGAAGCCAAAAAGTGCAAAAACAATAATGTTCGTGTTGGAGGAGTTGTGAATGAATGAAATATGAAATCCGTGCTGCAGTCTGCAGGTGTACCTAATGTTGTGGCCCTGCGGTCGTTCGCGGCTCCTCCAACGCGAGCATTGTTGTTTTTGCACTTTTTGGCTTCTTGTTGGGTGACTTTTTTGAGTGGGTTTGGTCTCGCACGTGGGGGGTTTGGGTGTGGGCTTTGGTTGGTGGGGCACTCCCGTCGGGGGGTGCGTTCTACGACGGGGGTGCGTTCTACGGCGGGGGTGCATTAACCGGCACCAGGAGGCGGGATTACTGCGAGCCTCAGCCAGTGCGTCTTCGCAGCAGTTTTATGATTGCTCAGCACAAGAAATACGTTACACACATACAGTTGTTGACAAAATACACTGTACATTATATACCTCAGCTAACTAAACTATGGAAATGTATAATATAATTCATATAGCAATACGGTCTCACTGCACAGCAGGCCAGCAGTTAGCCGAGTCAGCAATCCATGTTGAGGCACAACTGGCTGCGGTTCACCGCACCGTCTCTTCTCAGTATTTGAATGGCAAATGTGAAAATTCAGCGATTTTGAATAAAAAAATAATCTAAAACTGGTGAAGTTAAATGGAAAATAACTTTATAGTATAATCACTGAATACATATAACAATTTAATAATTTTTTTTCTTTTATGTCTTTTTTATATATATATATATATATATATATATATATATATATATATATATATATATATATATATATATATATAAAGCTAGAATTCACTAAAAGTCGAGGATATATATATAAAAAAGAAATACTTGAATTTCAGTGATTTCTAGCTATAAATATACCCCCCCCCCAAATATCCCGAATTCGGAGGTCTCAAGGTTGGCAAGTATGTCGGGACGTCCCCATCTCAACACGAATGGGTTAACAATGATTATTTTAGCATATGTTTACACGCCGCTATAAAATGTAAACAAACACAAAATGTTAAATGAGTCCAAAACATGAATCCCCTTGAGACCATCACTAGCCAACACGTTAGCCTCACCTTGGTTGGGGCGGTGAAGGACCTTCAATCTTGAGCTTCAGTGCCATCAGGTGCGTGTAGGCTCTCATCCATCGCTTCACCCCTCGGACCTGCGTGACGGTCACATTCCAACTCAAACGTTGGCAGCGCATTCCCAGCGTCACCGCACCACTTTTGAGGATAAGCCCCGACGCCATGTTGCTACTGGCGTGCGTCACACTCCACCAAGTCCGGGTGGGAAACAAGCGACCATATCCGGTCAATGGCGCGTTACCGTGGCAACAATAACATCCAAATATCCAGCTCTGAAACGGTTAGTTAAAACATTTTGGCAGCGTATTGCAAAAGCCAACGTGGCACTTTTTAAGTTCCTTAACGCCATGCTGCTATTTTGACAGAGGCGTGCCTAAATTAAACCAGTATGGTGGGAAGCGAGTGACAACATCCGACTGCCAAAGTAACAATATCCGGCCATTCGAACTGGCGTTAATGTTAGAAAACATTGGAAGCGTTGTACAAAAGTCAAGTCGCCACTGTAGAGGATAAACTCTGACGCCATTTTGCTACTTTGACAGAGGTGTGCATCGGTTAAACCAGTCCGATGAAAAACATTTTGATGGATTGAAACTTTTATTAGTAGATTGCACAGTACAGTACATATTCCGTACAATTGACCACTAAATGGTAACACCCGAATAAGTTTTTCAACTTGTTTAAATCGGGGTATAATAATATGGTAATAAATATGTTGCCACATTCTTTAAAAAAAACAACCCACAAACACTTATATCCATCTACTATATTCGAACCAAAATGTTAACGCATTTTTTTTTTTTAAATATAATCCCTGACGTCATGTTGCTATTTTACAGGGATGTGTTTCATGTATACTAGTCCGGTAAAAAAAAACAAGTGACAACTTCCGGTAGTTGCAGAGTTACAATAATAGCAAAATACCAATATCATGCTCCTTGAACATGCGTAACTCTTACTTTTCGAATAAAATGTTCTCAGTGTATTCTAAACATTGCCACACTACTTGTAAATAGAATCCCTGACGTCATGTTGCTATTTTACAGGGATGTGTTTCATGTATACTAGTCCGGTAAAAAACAAGTAACAACTTCCGGTAGTTGCATTACCGTAAGAGCAAAATATCAATATCCCGCCATTTAAACATGCGTAACTCTTACTTTTCGAATAAAACGTTGACGCATTATTTTTTAGATACAATCCCTGACGTCATGTTGCTATTTTACAGGGAAGTGTTTCATGTATATTAGGCCGGTAAAAAACAAGTAACAACTTCCGGTAGTTGCAGTGTTACCATAATAGCAACATACCAATATCCTGCTTTTTTAACATGCGTAACTCTTACTTTTCGAATAAAACGTTGACGCACTACTTGTAAATAGAATCCCTGACGTCATGTTGCTATTTTACAGGGATGTGTTTCATGTATACTAGTCCGGTAAAAAAAAAGTGACAACTTCCGGTAGTTGCAGCGTTACCATAATATAGCAAAATCAATATCCTGCCCTTTAAACATGCGTAACTCTTACTTTTCGAATACAACGTTGACAGTGTATTCCAAACGTTGACGCACTACTTGTAAATATAATCCCTTACGCCATGTAGGTATTTTTAAAGGGATGCGTGTCAGTTAACTAGTCCGGTAGGAACCAAGGGACATATCCGGTAGTCGAAGCGTTACCATAGTGACAAAAACATCAACTAACATTGAGCTCTTTGTTGATCGGGGACTAGCAGGTGGAGTCTCTCTTTTTGGGCAAGTACACTCAAATAGAAACCTAAACGCTCTTTTTTTGAACAATGTCTCTGGTTGAGATGACTGAAATGTCAAATAAGAAAACAACAGGAACTCAAATTGGATGTGCAGATATCCAAGGAACACCTGCTGAAGAAGAAAATAAGCTTCCTGGGCCGCGGATAACCAAGACCTTTTTAAGGGACCACTGTAAGCAGAACAAACTCTATTCCACGCCATTCCTCAATGACACATTGTATCTGCACTACAAGGGTTTCTCCACAATTGAAAACCTAGAGGAGTACACAGGACTCAAATGTCTATGGTTGGAAAGCAACGGGTTGCAACAGATCGGGAACTTGGACGCGCAGGTCGATCTCCGCTGCTTGTTCCTCCAGCAGAACCTTATCCACAAGCTGGAAAACCTGGGCGCTCTAAAAAGGTTACGCACTCTGAACGTCTCCAACAATTACATAAACACCATCGAGAACATCTCCAGCCTTCCTGAGCTGAGTACCCTGCAGATGGCTCATAACAAACTGGCGGGCGTGAAGGCCATAGAACACTTGAGTCAGTGTCCATCCATCAGCGTGCTGGATCTGGCCCACAACCTCTTACAGGACCCTGAGATCCTTCCTGTACTTGAAGCCATGCCCGAATTACGCGTCCTCACCCTGACGGGCAACGAAGTGGTGAGAAGGATCCCCGACTACAGGAAGACTCTGACCGTGCGCCTCAAGCAGCTGACTTTCCTCGACGACAGGCCTGTGTTCCCCAGAGACAGAGCATGTGCAGAAGCCTGGGCGCTCGGCGGGGTGGAGGCGGAGCGCGAGGAGAGGGAACGATGGAACACTCGAGAAAGGAGGAAAATCCAGGAAGGCTTGGAGGCCTTAGCTGCCGTTCGACAGAAAGCCCAGGAGAGACAACGCCTGAAAGAGAAGGTGGTGAGAGGTGAGTGACTCCCGTCAATTTATACTCACACAGTGCATCCGGAAAGTAGACACTTTCCTCGATACTTTGATGATGCAACTTTGGCAGGAATTACAGCTCCATCAGATTGGATGGGAAGCGTTGGTTTTCATCCAGGATGTCTCTGTACGTTATATACATATACAAACCCCGTTTCCATATGAGTTGGGAAATTGTGTTAGATGTAAATATAAACGGAATACAATGATTTGCAAATCATTTTCAACCCATATTCAGTTGAATATGCTACAAAGACAACATATTTGATGTTCAAACTGATAAACATTTTTTTTTTTTTGCAAATAATCATTAACTTTAGAATTTGATGCCAGCAACACGTGACCAAGAAGTTGGGAAAGGTGGCAATAAATACTGATAAAGTTGAGGAATGCTCACCAAACACTTATTTGGAACATCCCACAGGTGAACAGGCAAATTGGGAACAGGTGGGTGCCATGATTGGGTATAAAAGTAGATTCCATGAAATGCTCAGTCATTCACAAACAAGGATGGGGCGAGGGTCACCACTTTGTCAACAACTGCGTGAGCAAATTGTCGAACAGTTTAAGAAAAACCTTTCTCAACCAGCTATTGCAAGGAATTTAGGGATTTCACCATCTACGGTCCGTAATATCAAAGGGTTCAGAGGATCTGGAGAAATCCCTGCACGTAAGCAGCTAAGCCCGTGACCTTCGATCCCTCATGCTGTACTGCATCAACAGGCGACATCAGTGTGTAAAGGATATCACCACATGGGCTCAGGAACACTTCAAAAACCCACTGTCAGTAACTACAGTTGGTCGCTACATCTGTAAGTGCAAGTTAAAACTCTCCTATGCAAGGCGAAAACCGTTTATCAACAACACCCAGAAACGCCGTCGGCTTCGCTGGGCCTGAGCTCATCTAAGATGGACTGATACAAAGTGGAAAAGTGTTCTGTGGTCTGACGAGTCCACATTTCAAATTGTTTTTGGAAACTGTGGACGTTGTGTCCTCCGGACCAAAGGGGAAAAGAACCATCCGGATTGTTATAGGCGCAAAGTTGAAAAGCCAGCATCTGTGATGGTATGGGGGTGTATTAGTGCCCAAGACATGGGTAACTTACACATCTGTGAAGGCACCATTAATGCTGAAAGGTACATACAGGTTTTGGAGCAACATATGTTGCCATCCAAGCAACGTTACCATGGACGCCCCTGCTTATTGCAGCAAGACAATGCCAAGCCATGTGTTACATCAACGTGGCTTCATAGTAAAAGAGTGCGGGTACTGGACTGGCCTGCCTGTAGTCCAGACCTGTCTCCCATTGAAAATGTGTGGCGCATTATGAAGCCTAAAATAGCACAACGGAGACCCCCGGACTGTTGAACAACTTAAGCTGTACATCAAGCAAGAATGGGAAAGAATTCCACCTGAGAAGCTAAAAAAATGTGTCTCCTCAGTTCCCAAACGTTTACTGAGTGTTGTTAAAAGGAAAGGCCATGTAACACAGTGGTGAGCATGCCCTTTCCCAACTACTTTGTCACGTGTTGCAGCCATGAAATTCTAAGTTAACTATTATTTGCAAAAAAAAAAAAAAAGTTTATGAGTTTGAACATCAAATATCTTGTCTTTGTAGTGCATTCAATTGAATATGGGTTGAAAAGGATTTGCAAATCATTGTATCTCCTCTCTGAGCTGCCACCTTACCGTGGTAGAGGAGTTTGCGTGTCCCAATGATCCTAGGAGCTATGTTGTCCGGGGGTTTCTATGCCCCCTGGTAGGGTCTCCCAAGGCAAACTGGTCCTAGGTGAGGGATCAGACAAAGAGCAGCTCGAAGACCTCGATGAAGAACATAAACAAAGGACCCAGATTTCCCTCGCCCGGACGCGGGTCACCGGGGCCCCCCTCTGGAGCCAGGCCCGGGGGTGGGGCACGATGGCGAGCGCCTGGCCTGTCCCCATGGGGCCCGGCCGGGCACAGCCCGAAGAGGCAACGTGGGTCCCCCCTCCAATGGGCTCACCACCCATAGCAGGGGCCATAGAGGTCGGGTGCAGTGTGAGCTGGGCGGAAGCCGAGGGCAGGGCACTTGGCGGTCCGATCCTCGGCTACATAAGCTGGCTCTTGGGACGTGGAACGTCACTTCGCTGGGGGGGAAGGAGCCTGAGCTAGTGCGTGAGGTGGAGAAGTTCCGGCTAGATATAGTCGGACTCACTTCGACGCACAGCAAGGGCTCTGGAACCACGTCTCTTGAGAGGGGCTGGACTCTCTTCCACTCTGGCGTTGCCGGCAGTGAGAGGCGACGGGCTGGGGTGGCAATTCTTGTTTCCCCTCAGCTCAAAGCCTGCACGTTGGAGTTCAACCCGGTGGACGAGAGGGTAGCTTCCCTCCGCCTTCGGGTGGGGGGACGGGTCCTGACTGTTGTTTGCGTTTACGCGCCAAACGGCAGCTCAGAGTACCCACCCTTTTTGGATTCACTCGAGGGAGTACTGGAGAGTGCTCCCCCGGGTGATTCCCTCGTTCTACTGGGGGACTTCAACGCTCATGTTGGCAGCGACAGTGAAACCTGGAGAGGTGTGATTGGGAAGAATGGCCGCCCGGATCTGAACCCGAGTGGTGTTCTGTTATTGGACTTTTGTGCTCGTCACAGATTGTCGATAACAAACACCATGTTCAAACATAAGGGTGTCCATATGTGCACTTGGCACCAGGACACCCTAGGCCGCAGTTCAATGATCGACTTTGCAGTTGTGTCATCGGATTTGCGGTCTCATGTTTTGGACACTCAGGTGAAGAGAGGGGCGGAGCTTTCTACCGATCACCACCTGGTGGTGAGTTGGCTGCGATGGTGGGGGAGAATGCCGGACAGACCTGGCAGGCCCAAACGCATTGTGAGGGTTTGCTGGGAACGCCTGGCAGAGTCTCCTGTCAGAGAGAGTTTCAATTCCCACCTCCGGAAGAACTTTGAACATGTCACGAGGGAGGTGCTGGACATTGAGTCCGAGTGGACGATGTTCCGTACCTCTGTTGTCGAGGCGGCCGATTGGAGCTGTGGCCGCAAGGTAGTTGGTGCCTGTCGTGGCGGTAATCCTAGAACCCGTTGGTGGACGCCGGCGGTAAGGGATGCCGTCAGGCTGAAGAAGGAGTCCTATCAGGTTCTTTTGGCTCATGGGACTCCCGAGGCAGCAGACAGGTACCGACAGGCCAAGCGGTGTGCGGCTTCAGCGGTCGCGGAGGCAAAAACTCGGACATGGGAGGAGTTTGGGGAGGCCATGGAAAAAGACTTCCGGACGGCTTCGAAGCAATTCTGGACCACCATCCGCCGCCTCAGGAAGGGGAAGCAGTGCAGTGTCAACACCGTGTATGGTGGGGATGGTGCTCTGCTGACCTCGACTGCGGATGTTGTGGATCGGTGGAGGGAATACTTCGAAGACCTCCTCAATCCTACCAGCACGTCTTCCTATGAGGAAGCAGGGCCTGGGGAATCTGTGGTGGGCTCTCCTATTTCTGGGGCTGAGGTTGCCGAGGTAGTTAAAAAGCTCCTCGGTGGCAAGGCCCCGGGGGTGGATGAGACCCGCCCGGAGTTCCTTAAGGCTCTGGATGTTGTGGGGATGTCTTGGTTGACAAGACTCTGCAACATCGCGTGGACATCGGGGGCGGTACCTCTGGATTGGCAGACCGGGGTGGTGGTTCCTCTCTTTAAGAAGGGGAACCGGAGGGTGTGTTCCAACTATCGTGGGATCACACTCCTCAGCCTTCCCGGTAAGGTCTATTCAGGTGTACTGGAGAGGAGACTACGCCGGATAGTCGAACCTCGGATTCAGGAGGAACAGTGTGGTTTTCGTCCTGGTCGTGGAACTGTGGACCAGCTCTATACTCTCGGCAGGGTCCTTGAGGGTGCATGGGAGTTTGCCCAACCAGTCTACATGTGCTTTGTGGACTTGGAGAAGGCATTCGACCGTGTACCCCGGGAAGTCCTGTGGGGAGTGCTCAGAGAGTATGGGGTAACGGACTGTCTTATTGTGGCAGTTCGCTCCCTGTATAATCAGTGTCAGAGCTTGGTCCGCATTGCCGGCAGTAAGTCGGACACGTTTCCAGTGAGGGTTGGACTCCGCCAAGGCTGCCCTTTGTCACCGATTCTGTTCATAACCTTTATGGACAGAATTTCTAGGCGCAGTCAGGGCGTTGAGGGGATCTGGTTTGGTGGCTGCAGGATTAGGTTTCTGCTATTTGCAGATGATGTGGTCCTGATGGCTTCCTCCGGCCAAGATCTTCAGCTCTCACTGGATCGGTTCGCAGCCGAGTGTGAAGCGACTGGGATGAGAATCAGCACCTCCAAGTCCGAGTCCATGGTTCTCTCCCGGAAAAGGGTGGAGTGCCATCTCCGGGTTGGGGAGGAGATCTTTCCCCAAGTGGAGGAGTTCAAGTACCTCGGAGTCTTGTTCACGAGTGGGGGCAGAGTGGATCGTGAGATCGACAGGCGGATCGGTGCGGCATCTTCAGTAATGCGGACGCTGTATCGATCCGTTGTGGTGAAGAAGGAGCTGAGCCGGAAGGCAAAGCTCTCAATTTACCGGTCGATCTACGTTCCCATCCTCACCTATGGTCAATGAGCTTTGGGTTATGACCGAAAGGACAAGATCACGGGTACAGGCGGCCGAAATGAGTTTCCTCCGCCGGGTGGCGGGGCTCTCCCTTAGAGATAGGGTGAGAAGCTCTGTCATCCGGGAGGAGCTCAAAGTAAAGCCGCTGCTCCTCCACATCGAGAGGAGCCAGATGAGGTGGTTCGGGCATCTGGTCAGGATGCCACCCGAACGCCTCCCTAGGAAGGTGTTTCGGGCACGTCCGACCGGTAGGAGGCCACGGGGAAGACCCAGGACACGCTGGGAAGACTATCTCTCCCGGCTGGCCTGGGAACGCCTCGGGATCCCCCGGGAGGAGCTGGACGAAGTGGCTGGGGAGAGGAAAGTCTGGGCTTCCCTGCTTAAGCTGCTGCCCCCGCGACCCGACCTCGGATAAGCGGAAGAAGATGGATGGATGTATTCCGTTTATATTTACATCTAACACAATTTACCAACTCATATGGAAACGGGGTTTGTATATAGGGCTGGGCGATGTATCTATATACTCGATATATCGCGGGTTTGTCTCCGTGCGATATAGAAAATGACTATATCGTAGGGGTGTAACGGTGCGTGTATTTGTATTGAACAGTTTCGGTACGGGGGTTCCGGTTCGGTTCGGCGGTGTACCGAACGAGTTTCCACACAGACATATTAAGTAGCGTACCGCACGTTGTGTAAACAATGCACACCGAGGCACAACACACGGCATGCTAGCAGCTAACGGGCTAGGATAGACTGACCAATAAGGCGGTTTTGGTAGCCATCCACAAGCTTCTGGTTGAATTTTTGACCACTCCTCTTGACAAAAATTGGTGCAGTTCAGCTAAATGTGTTGGTTTTCTGACATGGACTTGTGACTTCAGCATTGTCCACACGTTTAAGTCAGGACAGACATGGGGCGGCATGGCGTAGTGGGTAGAGCAACCGTGCCAGAAACCTGCGGGTTGCAGGTTCGCTCCCCGCCTGTTACCATACAAATATCGCTGCCGTTGTGTCCTTGGGCAGGACACTTCACCCTTTGCCCCCGGTGCCACTCACACTGGTGAATTGAATGATGAATGATAGGTGGTGGTCGGAGGGGCCGTTGGCGCAAATTGCAGCCACGCTTCCGTCAGTCTACCCCAGGGCAGCTGTGGCTATGAAAGTAGCTTACCACGACCAGGTGTGAATAAATGATGGGTTCTATATGTAAAGCGACTTTGGGTACTTAGAAAAGCACTATATAAATCTCAGGTATTATTATTATTATTAGGACTTTGGGAAGGCCATTCTAAAACCTTAATTCTAGCCTGATTTAGCCATTTCTTTACCACTTTTGGCGAGTGTTTGGGGTCATTGTCCTGTTGGAACACCCAACTGCGCCCAAGACCCAACCTCCGGGCTGATGATTTTAGGTTGTCCTGAAGAATTTGGAGATAATCCTCCTTTTTCATTGTCCTATTTACTCTCTGTAAAGCACCAGTTCCATTGGCAGCAAAACAGACCCAGAGCATAATACTACCACCACCATGCTTGATGGTATGGATGGTGTTCCTGGGATTAAAGGCCTCACCTTTTCTCCTCTAAACATATTGCTGGGTATCGTGGCCAAACAGCTAATTTTTAATTTCATCTGACCACAGAACTTTCCTCCAGAAGGTCTTATCTTTGTCCATGTATTGTTAGGTTGTCCTGAAGAATTAGTGGCCTTGTGGTTAGAGTGTCCGCCCTGAGATCAGTAGGCAATGAGTTCAAACCGAGTCCTACCGAAGACTATTAAATAAAAATGGGACCCATTAAGTAACCTGCTTGGCACTCCGCATCAAGGGTTGGAGTTGGGGGTTAAATCACCAAAAATGATTTCCGGGCACGGCTGCTGCTCATTGCTCCCCTCACCTCCCAGTGGGTGATCAAGGGTACAGGCAGAAGAAGAGCTAACAAAGACCTCTGGGTACCACTCCTACTCTAACAGTGCGGTCTCTTTCAGGTGAGACTTCCTTCGATCCAGAAGCTTCTCATCAGGACGCCGTCACTGAGAAAATCCAAGGGTTTGTGCAGGATACCCTGGATGCTCAAGAAGAGTTCACACAAAACCAAATAAATCTGCAGCTCTGCAAAGAAGATCCGGAGAAAGACGGAGAAAAGTCCGAGGAGGACGATGGGAAACAGTCAGAAAGAGGTGAGTTCCATGTTGAAGCTCCTGGTGAAACTGGACATGGTCCTGGACCACTGGTGACTGAACTGGTGGATGCAGAACAACTGGAAAGTATTCCTCGGACTGAGCCGCTGCTTGTTGATGACCTGCCCGATCTGGAGGATGTGGACTCAGAAGACCTGGCGGATTTGTTCTCCTTGGACCGGGAGTTCAAACCCAAGATAGAAGTCATCTCAGGGGATGGCAATGACAATGTGGAGGCAGTCGGGAGTGAGAGCATCCACTCTGGCCCAGATAAGTCCTGGCTTTTTATTGGCGGCAGTAAGACAACCGAAGCACCTCAGGATTCAGCGCTGATGTATTCAGGTGATACAAATGAGCTTGAGACCGATGCAAAGTCTGATACGAGTCTGATATCATGTCCACCACGCTGCCTGATTGAGGAGCTGGAATGACATTTGTTTCGTTTTTTGGCATCTCAAGAAATATAGTTCGTTTGTTGGCGGTTCAGTGTTTACAACTTTATTTTTAATGACTAATCAGTTTGACAGGGTAGTTTAAAAAGAAAGTGGTTTGATGGCGCTATCTGATGTCAATTCGGCAAAGGGTGTCGTCTTAACGTTTTCCAGCATCAACATGCTTTGACGAAAGGGTTTGGTATGAAAAAATCGGAAACTATGGGGATTTTTTTTAGTGATGTGTCCAATTTTGATGGCACTATCCAATGGGGAAAAAAAGATCCAGCAGATGGTGCCATCCCACACGTTTATTCACTCAACTTTTTCCAGCTTAAAGATGCTTTGACACTAAGGTTTGGTATCACAAAATAGGAATTTTAAGGATTTTTTTAGTGCTGTGTCCAATTTTGATGGCACTATCCAATGGGGGAAAAAAAGATCCAGCAGATGGTGCCATCCCACACGTTTATTCACTCAACTTTTTCCAGCTTAAAGATGCATTGACACTAGGGTTTGGTATCAAAAAATAGGAATTTTAGGCATTTTTTTTAGTGCTGTGTCCAATTGTGATGGCGCTATTCAATGGGGAAAAGAGTGCTCCACTGTGAATCCAGCAAAGAGTGGCATCTTACAAGTTAATACACTCGACATTTTCCAGCTTGAAGATGCTTTGACAAAAGGGTTTGGTAAAAAAAAATTGGAAACTATAGGGATTTTTTTTAGTGATGTGTCCAATTTTTGATGGCACTATCCAATGGGGAAAAAAAGATCCAACAGATGGTGCCATCCCACACGTTTATTCACTCAACTTTTTCCAGCTTAAAAGATACATTGACACTAGGGTTTGGTATCAAAAAATAGGAATTTTAGGCATTTTTTTAGTGCTGTGTCCAATTGTGATGGCGCTATTCAATGGGGAAACGAGTGCTCCACTGTGAATCCAGCAAAGAGTGGCATCTTACAAGTTAATACACTCGACATTTTCCAGCTTGAAGATGCTTTGACAAAAGGGTTTGGTATCAAAAAAAATAGTAATTTTAGGGATTTTTTTTAGTGGCCTGCCCAATTGTGATGGCGCTATCCAATGCGGAAAAGAGCGCTGTAGCTGTGAATCCAGCAAAGGGTGCCATCTCACAAGTTAATTCACTCGACATTTTCCAGCTTGAAGATGCTTTGACAAAAGGGTTTGGTATCAAAAAAATAGTAATTTTAGGGATTTTTTTTAGTGGCCTGCCCAATTGTGATGGCGCTATCCAATGCGGAAAAGAGCGCTGTAGCTGTGAATCCAGCAAAGGGTGCCATCTCACAAGTTAATTAAGTCAACGTTTTCTAGCTTGAAGATGCTTTGACAAAAAGGGTTTGGTATCAAAAATAGGAAACAAAAGGAATTTTGTAGTGATGTGGCCAATTTTGATGGCACTATCCAATGGAGAAAAAAATATCCAGCAAATGGTGCCATCAAGTTAATTCACTCAACTTTTTCCAGCTTGAAGATGCTTTGACATAAAGGATTTTTTAACGTGCCCAAATTTGATGGCACTATCCTATGAGAAAAAGTGTGCTGTAGCTGTGAATCCAGCAGAGGGTGCTGTCGCACAAGTTAATTCAGTCAACATTTTCCAGCTTAAAGATGCTTTGACAAAAAGGTTTGCGGTCACAAATAGTAATTTTAGGGATTTTTGTAGTGGTGTGC
The DNA here is from genome assembly GCF_033978685.3 of Nerophis lumbriciformis. Taxonomy (NCBI): domain Eukaryota; kingdom Metazoa; phylum Chordata; class Actinopteri; order Syngnathiformes; family Syngnathidae; genus Nerophis; species Nerophis lumbriciformis. The sequence goes on along the minus strand of NC_084577.2, from coordinate 16,763,837 downwards.
CCAATTATGATGGCGCTATCCAATGCGGAAAAGAGCGCTGTAGCTTAGAATCCATTAAAGGGGTGCCATCTCACAAGTTAATTCACTCAACATTTCCAGCATCAGGATGCTTTGACAAAAAGGTTTGCTGTCAAATATAGTAATTTTAGGGATTTCTTAGTGGTGTGCTCAATTGTGATGGCGCTATCCAATGCGGAAAAGAGCGCCGCAGCTGTGAATCCAGCCAAGGGTGCCATCTCAAAGTTATTTCACTCAAAATTTTCCAGCATCAGGATGCTTTGATGTGAGGGTTCGGTATCAAAAAAGGGAATTTTAGGAATTTTTTGAGTAGTGTGCCCAATTGTGACGGCGCTATCCAATGCAGAAAGGAGCGTTGTAGTTTTGAATCCAGCCAAGGGTGCCATCTCAAGTTAATTCACTCAACATTTTCCAGCATCAGTATGCTTTGACATAAGGGTTTGGTATCAAAAAAGGGATTTTTTTTTTTTGAAGTGGTCACCCAATTGTGATGGCGCTATCCAATACGGAAAAGAGTACTGTAGCTGTGAATCCAGCAGAAGGTGTAGTCTCACGAGTTAATTCACTCAACATTTTCCAGCTTGAAGGTGCTTTGACGTAAGGGTTTAGCATCAAAAATATATATATATATTTTTTTATAATGGCGTGCATAATTTTGATGGCGCTATTCTATGAGAAAACATGTCGCTGTGAATCCAGCAGAGGGTGCCATTTCACATTTTAATTCACACATTTTCTAACATGAAGATGCTTTGACAAAAGTTTGGTAGCACAAATCTGCATTTTATAGTTGTGGTAAATGTTGACTTTTTCTTTCTTAAACGAAATACTGAATTTGGGGTTTTTATTAGTCGTTAACTATTACATTCTTAACTCTGTAATACAATTTATGTTTAACTTTTTTTAAATTGAACCACTGAAAACTATAAAGTTTAAAGGGGAACATTATCACAATTTCAGAAGGGTTAAAACCATTAAAAATCAGTTCCCAGTGGCTTATTTTATTTTTCGAAGTTTTTTTCAAAATTTTACCCATCACGCAATATCCCTAAAAAAAGCCTGATTTTAACCATCGTTATATACACCCGTCCATTTTCCTGTGACGTCACACAGTGACGCCAATACAAACAAACAGTAAGGTATAGCGACATTAGCTCGGATTCAGACTCGGATTTCAGCGGCTTAACACTGTCTGATAAGATAATTACTAACAACTATGAACTAGGTTTACAGCATATGAAATACATTTGGCAACAACATGCACTTTGAGAGTGCAGACAGCCCATTTCAGGCGCGCTAAGAACATATATTTTTCCACGATTTCAGCACTCAGGTTAACCATACCTAAATAGACACAAAATACTGCATTACACAAGACTACCCGAATGTACTCGAATGATTGAAAAAAAAATTGTTTTTAAGCTAAATTATTGGTAAACACAGTTTATGTATAATAATTTACGTAAAACCGCGAGTAATGAATAAAGTTTTCATCAATTAATATATTCTGTAGACATACCCTCATCCGCTCTCTTTTCATGAAAGCTGATCTGTCCAGTTTTGGAGTTGTCAGCAGGCCAGGGAAGCTAGGGTCGATATTCTTCTCTTGATCATCTTCGGTGGCATAAGGGACGGTGTGAGCCAAGACATCCAGGGGGTTTAGCTCGCTCGTCTGCGGGAACAAACTGCCGCCATTGCTTGCCGTGCTACCGAGGTCCTTTGTCCCTGAATTGCTCACACACTCCGGCAGATTCAATGGGGGTCTGGCGGCAGATTTCTTTGACTTTATCGTTGGAAATGCATCTGCTTTGAGTGTCGCAGGATATCCACACATTCTTGCCATCTCTGTCGTAGCATAGCTTTCGTCGGTAAAGTGTGCGGAACAAACGACTGACCATTTCGTCGGCTTTCCCCACACCCTCGTGTTTTGAACAAATTTCGTCCAAATTTCTTGCCACTTTCGCATCTTTGGGCCACTGGTGCAACTTGAATCCGTCCCTGTTCGTGTTGTTACACCCTCCGACAACACACCGACGAAAGTGAGAAAATGGCGGATTGCTTCCCGAGAGCGAATAATAGAAAGGCGTTTAATTCGCCAAAATTCACCCATTTAGAGTTCGGAAATCGGTTAAAAAAATATATGGTCTTTTTTCTGCAACATCAAGGTATATATTGACGCTTACATAGGTCTGGTGATAATGTTCCCCTTTAAATTGACAAAGTTGAAAACAAGTTTTTATTTATGCTAAAGTGAAATAACTCCCCCCCCCCCCTGTACTACAAAAAAAAACATGCAATAGTTCCATCATGGATTTATTAACATTTTATTAAATTTCTTCGGTTTGACATGGTATCTTTGGTAAAAATATAAGTTACCACATTGCAGCAATTTGGGATTCCAGTGTACTAAGCAGTCAACTATCAACTTTTTAAAAGCCAACAACAACAAAAACAAAAACAAGTAATATCTTAGTAACTTAAACATTAAGTGCATTTGTGCCACCTAATATTCTTCCTCTTCCTCATCATCTACGGAGTCGACTCCGACCTCCTCGTAATCCTTCTCCAGAGCGGCCATGTCCTCCCTGGCTTCTGAGAACTCCCCTTCCTCCATGCCCTCGCCCACGTACCAGTGGACGAAGGCGCGCTTGGCGTACATGAGGTCAAACTTATGGTCCAGCCGCGCCCAGGCCTCCGCGATGGCAGTGGTGTTGCTCAGCATGCACACGGCCCTCTGGACCTTGGCCAGATCTCCACCAGGGACCACGGTGGGCGGCTGGTAGTTGATGCCCACCTTGAAGCCGGTGGGGCACCAGTCCACGAACTGGACGGCGCGCTTGGATTTGATGTTGATGATTGCCGAGTTGACGTCCTTGGGCACCACGTCGCCGCGGTACAGGAGGCAGCACGCCATGTACTTCCCGTGGCGAGGGTCACATTTCACCATCTGGTTGGCCGGCTCGAAGCAGGAATTGGTGATTTCCGAGACGGTTAATTGCTCATGGTAAGCCTTCTCCACAGAGATGATGGGCGCGTAGGTGACCAGGGGGAAGTGGATACGAGGATACGGCACCAGGTTGGTCTGGAACTCCGTCAGATCGACGTTGAGGGCGCCGTCGAAGCGCAGGGACGCGGTGACCGAGGAAACAATCTGACTGACTAACCTGTTCAGGTTGGTGTAAGACGGACGCTCGATGTCCAGGTTCCTGCGGCAGATGTCGTAGATGGCCTCGTTATCCACCATAAAGGCGCAGTCCGAGTGCTCCAAGGTGGTGTGTGTGGTCAGGATGGAGTTGTAGGGCTCCACCACAGCAGTTGACACCTGGGGAGCCGGGTAGACCGAGAACTCCAGCTTGGACTTCTTGCCGTAGTCCACGGACAGGCGCTCCATCAACAGGGAGGTGAAACCAGAACCGGTGCCGCCACCGAAGCTGTGGAAAATCAGAAAGCCTTGAAGACCCGTGCACTGGTCCGCCTGACAAAACAGGAGAATATTGTTAGAATATTAAATTCGGCAAATATACACACTTGTCTTTTTAACTTCATACTATTTGGTCAGGCCTTCTGATGCATGTTTTGATACTGGTTCCTGCTGGTTTTTTTGATTGATTGAAACTTTTTAGTAGATTGCACAGTACAGTACATATTCCGTACAATTGACCACTAAATGGTAACACCCGAATACGTTTTTCAACTTGTTTAAAAGGGGAACATTATCACCAGACCTATGCAAGCGTCAATATATACACCTTGATGTTGCAGAAAAAAAGACTATTTTTTTTAACCGATTTCCGAACTCTAAATGGGTGAATTTTGGCGAATTAAACGCCTTTCTAATATTTGCTCTCGGAGCGATGACGTCACAACGTGGCGTCACATCGGGAAGCAATCAGCCATTTTCTCAAACACCGAGTCAAATCAGCTCTGTTATTTTCCGTTTTTTCGACTGTTTTCCGTACCTTGGAGACATCATGCCTCGTCGGTGTGTTGTCGGAGGGTGTAACAACACGAACAGGGACGGATTCAAGTTGCACCAGTGGCCCAAAGATGCGAAATTGGCAAGAAATTGGACGTTTGTTCCGCACACTTTACCGATGAAAGCTATGCTACGACAGAGATGGCAAGAATGTGTGGATATCCTGCGACACTCAAAGCAGATGCATTTCCAACGATAAAGTCAAAGAAATCTGCCGCCAGACGCCCATTGAATCTGCCGGAGTGTGTGAGCAATTCAGGGACAAAGGACCTCGGTAGCACGGCAAGCAATGGCGGCAGCTTGTTCCCGCAGACAAACGAGCTAAACCCCCTATCGACCCTAGCTTCCCTGGCCTGCTGACATCAACTCCAAAACTGGACAGATCAGCTTTCAGGAAAAGAGCGCGGATGAGGGTATGTCTACAGAATATATTAATTGATGAAAATTGGGCTGTCTGCACTCTCAAAGTGCATGTTGTTGCCAAATGTATTTCATATGCTGTAAACCTAGTTCATAGTTGTTAGTTTCCTTTAATGCCAAACAAACACATACCAATCGTTGGTTAGAAGGCGATCGCCGAATTCGTTCTCGCTTTCTCCCGTGTCGCTGGCTGTCGTGTCGTTTTCGCTTGCATACGGTTCAAACCGATATAGCTCAATAGCTTCAGTTTCTTCTTCAATTTCGTTTTCGCTACCTGCCTCCACACTACAACCATCCGTTTCAATACATTCGTAATCTGTTGAATCGCTTAAGCCGCTGAAATCCGAGTCTGAATCCGAGCTAATGTCGCTATAGCTTGCTGTTCTTTCCGCCATGTTTGTTTGTGTTGGCATCACTATGTGACGTCACAGGAAAATGGTCGGGTGTATATAACGATGTTTTTTTTTGTTTTTTTTTAAGTGGCCTGCCCAATTATGATGGCGCTTTCCAATGTGGAAAAGAGCGCTGTAGCTGTGAATCCAGCAAAGGGTGCCATCTCACAAGTTAATCCAGTCAACGTTTTCTAGCTTGAAGATGCTTTGACGAAAGGGTTTGGTATCAAAAATAGGGAATCGAAGGAATTTTGTAGTGATGTTGCCAATTTTGATGGCACTATCCAATGGGGGGGGTAAAAAGATCCAGCAGATGGTGCCATCTCAAGTTAATCCAGTCAACGTTTTCCAGCTTGAAGATGCTTTGACACAAGGGATTTTTTAACGTGCCCAAATTTGATGGCACTATTCTATGAGAAAAAGTGTGCTGTAGCTGTGAATCCAGCAGAGGGTGCTGTCGCACAAGTTAATTCAGTCATTTTCCAGCTTGAAGATGGTTTGACGAAAGGGTTTGGTATCAAAAATAGGAAACAAAAGGAATTTTGTAGTGATGTGGCCAATTTTGATGGCACTAGCCAATGGGGGGGGGTAAAAAGATCCAGCAGATGGTGCCATCTCAAGTTAATTCACTCAACTTTTTCCAGCTTGAAGATGCTTCGACATAAGGGATTTTTTAACGTGCCCAAATTTGATGGCACTATCCTATGAGAAAAAGTGTGCTGTAGCTGTGAATCCAGCAGAGAGTGCTGTCGCACAAGTTAATTCACTCAACATTTTCCAGCTTGAAGATGCTTTGACAAAAGGGTTTGGTATCAAAAATTATGAATTTTAGAGATTAAAAAAAAAAAAAATTTTTTTTTTTTTTAAAGTGGCATGCCCAATTGTGATGGCGCTATCCAATGTGGAAAAGAGCGCTGTAGCTGTAAATCCAGCAGAGAGTGCTGTCGCACAAGTTAATTCACTCAACGTTTTCTAGCTTGAAGATGGTTTGACAAAAGGGTTTGGTATCAAAAATAGGAAACCAAAGGAATTTTGTAGTGATGTGGCCAATTTTGATGGCACTATCCAATGGGGGGGGGGAAATAGATCCAGCAGATGGTGCCATCTCACAAGTTAATTCACTCAACATTTTCCAGCATCAGGATGCTTTGACAAAAAGGTTTGCTGTCAAAAATAGAAATTTTTGAGATTTCTTAGTGGTGTGCCCAACTATGATGGCGCTATCCAATGCGGAAAAGAGCGTTGTAGCTGTGAATCCAGCCAAGTGTCCATCTCAAAGTTAATTCACTCAAAATTTTCCAGCATCCGGATGCTTTGACGTGAGGGTTCTGTATCAAAAAAGGGAATTATAGGAATTTTTGGAGTGGTGTGCCCAATTGTGATGGCGCTATCCAATGCGGAAAAGAGCTTTGTAGTTTTGAATCCAGCCAAGAGTGCCATCTCAAAGTTATTTCACTCAATTTCCCAGCATCAGGATGCTTTGACGTAAGCGTTCGGTCCAAGGCATCAAAACTATGAATGAACACATGTGGAGTTATGTACTTAAACTAAGCTGAAGTAACTGAAAACATGTTTTATATTCTAGTTTCTTCAAAATAGCCACCCTTTGCTCTGATTACTGCTTTGCACACTCTTTGCATTCTCTCCATGAGCATCAAGAGGTAGTCACCTGAAATGGTGGTCACCTCACAGGTGTCATAGTTTTGTCCATAGTCATGAAAATAAAGAAAATGCATTGAAATGGTGTCCAAACTTTTGGCCTGTACTGTATGTGTGCTTATTATGGATATCCAGTTCTTTTCCTGGACCCAGACTGAGGCACAAATAGAATAGAGCAGCTCCATTGTTACCTGACTTTTGCTAACATTTATTTACTAGTTAGAATGCATAAAAAAAATTAAAAAAAACATGTTGTCTTACATAAGGATTGTGAATGATAGGCAAAATAAAACAAAAGAATGTGAAGTTCCTCTTTAAGAGAGATGCTTTGATATTTCTCACCAGTTTACGGATTCTGTCCAGCACCAGCTCAATGATCTCTTTGCCAACTGTGTAGTGACCACGGGCGTAGTTGTTCGCGGCATCTTCTTTTCCAGTGATCAGCTGATCAGGGTGGAAGAGTTCCCGATAGGTTCCTGTACGGACCTCATCTAAAAAAAAACAGAAAAACGGGGGATAAACAGAATAAACATAATTAATATCTCAATTCATCCGCATGCCTTACATGTATGTTAATATTGACAATCTTTGAAATATTTATTTGACTGAAGTGATGTTTTTTTTTTACCAATGACCGTAGGCTCCAAGTCCACAAAAACTGCTCTGGGGACATGTTTTCCAGCGCTGGTCTGACTAAAAAAGGTGGTGAAGGAATCATCTGCCTCCCCAATTGTCTTATCACTGGGCAACTGTCCGTTTGCCTGAATTCCATGTTCTAGACAGTAGAGCTCCCAACAGGCATTTCCTATCTGGACACCTGCTTGACCAACGTGCACAGAGATACACTCGCGCTGTGGGGGGGTGAAAGGGACCAGGGTTAGGTAGTCACATTTTTCTGACAAAAATCCACTCATAAATACATAAACATAGGTATGTGGAGTAAAATCAGGAGTATAATGACGGGCTGAGTGAGCTGGCTCACAATCAGGAGTATGTCGATGTTTTTTCTGGTATAATAATAATAAATAATAATAATAATACATTTTATTTGTAAAAAGCACTTTACATTGAGTAAACAACCTCAAAGTGCTACAGTGTATTTATTAAAAAAAAAAAAAAAAAAAAAATAGAACAGCCAAATAGCTAGAACTAGTATGCATACATCTAAAAAATGCTTTTTATTTTTTTAAATAAAAAGGGTTTTTAAGCCTTTTTTTAAATTTTTTTTTAAAAAGCATCCACAGTCTGTGGTGCCCTCAGGTGGTCAGGGAGAGCGTTCCACAGATAGTGACATGTGAGTGGTCAAAATGTGAACTAAAATCCGGAGTCTAGGGACACTCTTTGGAGTGAGTGATCTGGCTCCAAATTAGGAGTGCGTTTGTCCTGGTAAAGAAACATATTGGTTGGTCAAAATGTGGATTAAAATCAGGAGTCTCGTGACAGGTTCTGTGAAATTGGCTCCCAAATCAGGAGTCATGGTTCATGTGGATACGGATGACATTTTCTAAAACATTAAAAGAGCACTGGCCAAGCGGTCAGCAAGGCGTACGGTTTCCTCCCACCGTGTGAAGGGTAGCATGTTATATTAATCGTCCTCCAGGGATAATACTTGTGAGAAACAGTTTATTTGCTTTCATAGGAGGAGAGTATGGCCGACTTCAAAGTGACACTGTGGAGGGACATTAGCCACCAGTGAGGCCGCGACATTGCATTTAGGAAGCGTTCGTTCGCTTGTCATTGTCAAATTTGCAGAACAAAGCCAGAGCGTGTAATCAACAGATCAGGATTAGGGCTGCAACAACTAATCGATTATAAAAATAGTTGGCGATTAATTTAGTCATCGATTCGTTGGATCTAAGCTATGCGCAGAGGCTTTTTTTTTTTTTTTTTTTTTAAATAAACATTTATTTATAAACTGCAACATTTACAAACAGCTGAGAAACAATCAAAATATGTATGGTGCCAGTATGCTGTTTTTTTTCCAATAAAATACTGCAAAGGATAGAAATGTAGTTTGTCTCTTTTATCCGATTAATCGAAGTAATCGACAGATTAATCGATAATCAAATTAGTTGTTAGTTGCAGCCCTAATCAGGATAGGAAGCTCTATCGTCGACCAAATTGATATCATTTATATTGTCTATAATTGTGCAACCCTGGGCATGTTACATATTCAAATGGTGGCGTTTTTGGAAGAAGAGGGGAAAACACATCAAAATGATTGTTTATTCACTTTAATGGATCACAATTTGAAATAAGTCTTAAGAGTTAGAACTTGGCCATTTAAACCAAATATGATCATAAATGCTCAAAGCACCACAGTATTTGTTAACTTTATGACAGTGAATTGTTGTTCTTATATTCATGAGCAACCTGGATTAATGATCGGAGCAGGGGTGTCCAAAGTGTGGCCCGGGGTCTATTTGCAGCCCATAGCTCGTTTTTATTTATTTATTTTTAATTCCGCGACACATTCTACAGACAAGATAAATTATTAGAAAAACAAAAACTGAGGAAAGATGGAACCAGCCCAATATCTTCCAAAAATTGGACCTGAAAACCAAAATGGCATCTTCTACATGGAGTTTAAAGAACATGTGTACAGATTTCTTGCAAGATATGGTATGATTTTGAGTGGGCAAAAGCCCTGGTGCAATGATAATATTAAAGAATAAAAATAATTGTATAAACCCCACGCTATTGCTTTTTTTTTACGTTTTCGTGTATGTGTGGACCCTGGGATGCAGAGAGGGCAAGCAAGTGCAGAAAAAACAAAATAAGTTGTTTTTTCCTTTTACTAGGGAAACACGAGATAACACAAAAACAAAAAAAGTGCACAGATGGAAAACAGGCGTATGAAGCGCAAAGCAAGGAAAGGTACAAAGTTGATTTACATACTGCAAAGCAAAATAATGCAGCTCCGAAAAGCATCCTGATTGGAAACCAGAGATAGGTGTTCTGATTTCCAATCAGGGACAGGTGACAGCGCAAACAGACCAGAGGAGTGGTGGGAAATGGAGGCAAACAGGATGAACGAACGAAAAATAAGTGCGCTGGACAGGAAATGACAAAATACAAACCCCGTTTCCATACGAGTTGGGAAATTGTGTTAGATGTAAATATAAACGGAATACAATGATTTGCAAATCATTTTCAACCCATATTCAGTTGAATATGCTACAAAGACAACATATTTGATGTTCAAACTAATAAACTTTTTTTTTTTTTTGCAAATAATCATTAACTTTAGAATTTGATGCCAGCAACACGTAACAAAGAAGTTGGGAAAAGTGGCAATAAATACTGATAAAGTTGAGGAATGCTCATCAAACACTTATTTGGAACATCCCACAGGTGTGCAGCTTAATTGGGAACAGGTGGGTGCCATGATTGGGTATAAAAACAGCTTCCCAAAAAAAGCTCAGTCTTTCACAAGAAAGGATGGGGCGAGGTACACCCCTTTGTCCACAACTGCGTGAGCAAATAGTCAAAACAGTTTAAGAACAACGTTTCTCAAAGTGCAATTGCAAGAAATTTAGGGATTTCAACATCTACGGTCCATAATATCATCAAAAGGTTCAGAAAATCTGGAGAAATCACTCCACGTAAGCGGCATGGCCGGAAACCAACATTGAATGACCGTGACCTTTGATCCCTCAGACGGCACTGTATCAAAAACCGACCTCAATCTCTAAAAGGATATCACCACATGGGCTCAGGAACACTTCAGAAAACCACTGTCACTAAATACAGTTCATCACTACATCTGTAAGTGCAAGTTAAAGCTCTACTATGCAAAGCGAAAGCCATTTATCAACAACATCCAGAAACGCCGCTGGCTTCTCTGGGCCCGAGATCATCTAAGATGGACTCACGCAAAGTGGAAAAGTGTTCTGTGGTCTGACGAGTCCACATTTCAAATTGTTTTTGGAAATATTCGACATCGTGTCATCCTGACTAAAGGGGAAGCGAACCATCCAGACTGTTATCGACCCAAAGTTCAAAAGCCAGCATCTGTGATGGTATGGGGGTGCATTAGTGCCCAAGGCATGGGTAACTTACACATCAGTGAAGGCACCATTAATGCTGAAAGGTACATACAGGTTTTGGAACAACATATGCTGCCAGCTAAGCACCGTTTTTTTCATCGACGCCCCTGCTTATTTCAGCAAGACAATGCCAAGCCACATTCAGCATGTGTTACAACAGCGTGGCTTCTTTACTTTAAAAAGAAAAAAAAATAGAGTGCGGGTACTTTCCTGGTCCGCCTGCAGTCCAGACCTGTCTCCCATCGAAAATGTGTGGCGCATTATGAAGCGTAAAATACGACAGCGGAGACCCGGCTGTCGACTGAAGCTCTACATAAAACAAGAATGGGAAAGAATTCCACTTTCAAAGCTTCAACAATTAAGTTTCCTCAGTTCCCAATCGTTTATTGTGTTAAAAGAAAAGGTGATGTAACAGTGGTGAACATGCCCTTTCCCAACTACTTTGGCACGTGTTGCAGCCATGAAATTGTATTTACAAAAAAAATAAAATAAAAAATGTTTATGAGTTTGAACATCAAATATCTTGTCTTTGTAGTGCATTCAATTGAATATGGGTTGAAAAAGGATTTGCAAATCATTGTATTCCGTTTATATTTACATCTAACACAATTTCCCAACTCATATGGAAACGGGGTTTGTATAATAACGGTCATGTGGGCTCATGACAGGTTTTAGGCCTTCAACTTTTATGTACGCGGCCCTCGCTGGAAAAAACCTGAAGGCATTAAGGTCTCCTTTCTTTGTGTCTGTCAATTAAGAGATGTGACATTCGCAAACCAATCAAGCCACGTCTTTAAGTGAAAGATGAGAACCGATCGCAGCTGGGAGACATTTGTTTACCCACATGCATGCCCAGTATCCATCCATCCATTTTCTACCGCTTGTAAATTGTAAAAACACTCTCGTGCTATGGAACACACACACGTGTGTGTGTGTGTGTGTGTGTGTGTGTGTGTGTGTGTGTGTGTGTGTGTGTCACGTCCCATTTTTTCCTTCTAGTTGTATTTACACTTTTTATATACACACACACACATTACATTCTTACGTGTGTATTTTTCTGTATTAAAATTGCTCTTGTGCTACAAAGTTTTTTTAGGTGAGGAAAAACTCAAAATAATGTGTGATATATCACCACCTTATGGAATGTTTACAAAAATAAGATATAGATTTGAAAATAATACCCACCACTTTAGTAATATTGGTGAATATTCAGATCAACATCGTATCTTTTAACTACGACCAGTGATTGTTTCCTTGAAAAAAAAAAAAAAAAAAAAAAAAAAGATAAACTTTAATAACTAACATTTTTGAAAGGTTCTTTGAAAGGAACGGCTCCCTTCAAAGAGCCAAAATCCCATCATGTTAGCATGAGGCGTTCAAGCGCACTCGGTAACTTGAGCGTTGGGGAACTCAGTAATTTCAGTGTTGGCGAATATGTTTTCAGACATCAATGTAGCCACGCTATTTTTCCTTTTATTTCTACACACTCCCTTTGAAAATGTGTGTACCACACTTTGGGAACATACATTACGTGCGGGACGAGTTCAAAGACCGAGGACAACGTGTGCACTTCCGACATCAAGTGTTATTTGATGTCTACGCGAAAACTCGAAAAGGTTTTACCATAGAGGCCCAATAATCAAAAGACATTTGATATAAATTCGAGGCCACTTTTCTTGGACGAAATACGATGACATTTTAAGTAAAACACTTATGTTCGACAAATATGCATTGTAATACTAAATCAATGGACTTCATTACGAATGAGTGGTTAACAAAAAATACCAGTTCAAACGCATGAATGTACGTAAAAAAAAAAAAAAGCTAAATATATACTCACCATGTTTCCTGAAGCACAACTTTGTGAGGGAGTAAAGATATATAAAGTTTGGAGAGTTAAACCGCGGCCGACGTCGTCTGAACTTTATGTGAACCGTCAAGCTGAGGCTTTTTAAATAGAGCAAGGCGGAAGTCTGTTCTTCACTCTGATTGGTCGACATGTCACGTGATGAAATATCCATATTAGAATACAACAAAAAGGCGGAAGTCCGCTCTTCACTCTGATTGGTTGACATGTCACGTGTTGAAATATCCACATTGAAAAAAACAAGTCTTTTATGGTAACATTGGTTCGTGATTCTGGTTCATATTTGGTTTGACTTCAATATATACCTTAATTGTGTTACCATAGCAACTTTAACTTGTGTTTAAAAAAATCATGTATTTACATTAAAACTTTTTTTTTCCCCAATCAAAAAAATTATAAGCAAGTATAAAAACACTTTTCTGCAAGTAAAAATACTAATCACAAGTATAAATATATTTGTATTCAAGTTAAAACTTTTGGTGGTAATCTTAGTTGATTGGCAACACTAAATTGGCCCTAGTGTGTGGATGTGAGTGTGAATGTTGTCTGTCTATCTGTGTTGGCCCTGAGGTGGCGACTTGTCCAGGGTGTACCCCGCCTTCCGCCCGATTGTAGCTGAGATAGGCTCCAGCGCCCCCCGCGACCCCAAAGGGAATAAGCGGTAGAAAATGGATGGATGGATGGATTCCACCATGCGGAAATCCACACACTTGCACTCAGAACACATGTAATTCACACTCCACAACGACAGGTGGTGCTGCTGAGTCAATTGAAGACCATTGTTGTTTGCGCAAAGTGCCGTTCACCAAAAATAACAAGGAGGCAGGTTGCTGAAAAAAGCTAAACCTGTAAGTTTCCCGTTATTAAATCGCGCAGGGTGTAATATTACTGCCAAAAGTTTTAACTCGAAGAAAATCGTTTTTATTCTTGCAAATCGTTTTATAATTGAACAAAATGAGTTTTTGAGTTTGAGTTTATTTCGAACATGCAAGTATACAACATGATACATCACAATCTCCAGTTTCTCTTTTCAACATGTTCGAAAAGGAGTAGGAAGAAGCAGAGCTTATTTAATCCTACCCCTTTTCTTTTACATAACAGTTGCTAAAACTTTTGTTCACTTCCTGTTCTCAATTTATTCACAATATACTCCATAAGTAATCACAATAAAATAAGTAAATAAATAATTGGTGAAGTAAGTTACATTTCATATGTTGAGATAAGTAAGATTATTTTGTGAGTGAAAGAATGAAAGAATGGATGAGTTAAATAAATTCAGAATGTTTATCATGGTTCTTCTTCTTTGTACTTTGTAAACACTTTAAGTTTGAAGAGTTTCTTGAAGTGGATCATATTAGTACATTGTTTGATTGCTTTGCTTAATCCATTCCATAATTTAATTCCACAAACTGATATACTGAAGGTCTTAAGTGTTGTACGTGCATACAAATGTTTTAAATTACATTTCTCCCTAAGATTATATTTCTCCTCTTTTTTTGAGAAGAATTGTTGTATATTCTTGGGTAGTAGGTTATAGTTTGCTTTGTGTATAATTTTAGCTGTTTGCAAATTCACTATGTCGTAGAATTTCAGTATCTTTGATTCAATAAATAAAGGATTTGTGTGTTCTCTATATCCAACATTATGTATTATTCTAACTGATCTTTTTTGTAACACCGTTAATGAATGAAGTGTACTTTTGTAATTATTTCCCCATATTTCTGCACAATAACTCAGATATGGTAACACTAGTGAGCAGTAGAGAATATGAAGTGATTTTTTGTCTAGAACATGTTTTGCTTTATTCATTATTGACGTGTTTCTTGCTACTTTATGTTGTATATTTTTTACGTGAGATTTCCAGTTCAATTTATCATCAATCATTATACCAAGAAATTTGGTTTCATTTACTCTTTCAATTTCTATTCCGTCTATTTGTATTTGTGTTTGACTTTCTCTTCTACTGTTACCAAATAGCATTATTTTAGTTTTACTGAGATTCAACGATAGTCTGTTTTTGTCAAGCCATCTTTTTAATTTGTTAATTTCTTCTGTTATTATTTGTAGTATCTTCTGTGTGTTCTCTCCTGAACAAAACGCTGTTGTATCATCCGCAAATAATACTAACTTTAAATCTTTTGTAACTTTACAAATGTCATTTATATATAGATTGAATAATTTAGGTCCTAGTATTGATCCCTGAGGTACACCACAGGATATATTTAGCGTTGTAGAGGTGTGTTCGCCTACCTTCACGTATTGTTTCCTGTTCATTAGATAACTTCTTATCCAGTTTAAGACTAACCCTCTGATGCCATATCGTTCTAGTTTTTTGATTAAAATATTGTGATTAATTGTGTCAAATGCTTTAGTTAGATCCATAAAAACTGCTGCCGCACATTTTTTATTATCTATAGCATTGGTAATTTCTTCTGTAATTTCAATTAAAGCCATCGAAGTTGAAACATTAGCTCTGTATCCATATTGATTTTCTTCGAGTATTCTATTTTTATTTATGAAATTCTCTAATGTACACATTGTCCCAATCTTGCTTTTGTAGCTCAATTTTGAAAGCAATCATCCTCTTCTCTGTGCACAGCCTTCGAAATGTCCTTTTGTCTTCCATGTTCTTCTTGTAGTTTCCATCATATATTGTAAAAACTGGCAGATGATCACTAACATCGGTTATAAGTAGACCACTTGTAGTGTTATTATCAAAATCATTGGTAAAAATATTATCAATAAGCGTGGCACAGTGTCCTGTAATTCTGCTTGGCTTTGTGATTTTAGGATATAAACTGATGCTGTACATTGTATCAATGAAGTCATCAATAGACTTTTGCTTGTTAGGGTTCAATAAGTCAATATTAAAGTCACCACATAAGAAAATTATTCTTTGACCATTGTCCATGTAAGTAGCCTTGATCCATTCTTCAAATGTTTCTATACTTGACTTAGGTGATCTACAGGTAAAAGCCAGTAAATTAGAATATTTTGAAAAACTTGATTTATTTCAGTAATTGCATTCAAAAGGTGTAACTTGTACATTATATTTATTCATTGCACACAGACTGATGCATTCAAATGTTTATTTCATTTAATTTTGATGATTTGATGTGGCAACAAATGAAAATCCAAAATTCCGTGTGTCACAAAATTAGAATATTACTTAAGGCTAATACAAAAAAGGGATTTTTAGAAATGTTGGCCAACTGAAAAGTATGAAAATGAAAAATATGAGCATGTACAATACTCAATACTTGGTTGGAGCTCCTTTTGCCTCAATTACTGCGTTAATGCGGCGTGGCATGGAGTCGATGAGTTTCTGGCACTGCTCAGGTGTTATGAGAGCCCAGGTTGCTCTGATAGTGGCCTTCAACTCTTCTGCGTTTTTGGGTCTGGCATTCTGCATCTTCCTTTTCACAATACCCCACAGATTTTCTATGGGGCTAAGGTCAGGGGAGTTGGCGGGCCAATTTAGAACAGAAATACCATGGTCCGTAAACCAGGCACGGGTAGATTTTGCGCTGTGTGCAGGCGCCAAGTCCTGTTGGAACTTGAAATCTCCATCTCCATAGAGCAGGTCAGCAGCAGGAAGCATGAAGTGCTCTAAAACTTGCTGGTAGACGGCTGCGTTGACCCTGGATCTCAGGAAACAGAGTGGACCGACACCAGCAGATGACATGGCACCCCAAACCATCACTGATGGTGGAAACTTTACACTAGACTTCAGGCAACGTGGATCCTGTGCCTCTCCTGTCTTCCTCCAGACTCTGGGACCTCGATTTCCAAAGGAAATGCAAAATTTGCTTTCGTCAGAAAACATGACTTTGGACCACTCAGCAGCAGTCCAGCTGGTGTCGGTCCACTCTGTTTCCTGAGATCCAGGGTCAACGCAGCCGTCTACCAGCAAGTTTTAGAGCACTTCATGCTTCCTGCTGCTGACCTGCTCTATGGAGATGGAGATTTCAAGTTCCAACAGGACTTGGCGCCTGCACACAGCGCAAAATCTACCCGTGCCTGGTTTACGGACCATGGTATTTCTGTTCTAAATTGGCCCGCCAACTCCCCTGACCTTAGCCCCATAGAAAATCTGTGGGGTATTGTGAAAAGGAAGATGCAGAATGCCAGACCCAAAAACGCAGAAGAGTTGAAGGCCACTATCAGAGCAACCTGGGCTCTCATAACACCTGAGCAGTGCCAGAAACTCATCGACTCCATGCCACGCCGCATTAACGCAGTAATTGAGGCAAAAGGAGCTCCAACCAAGTATTGAGTATTGTACATGCTCATATTTTTCATTTTCATACTTTTCAGTTGGCCAACATTTCTAAAAATCCCTTTTTTGTATTAGCCTTAAGTAATATTCTAATTTTGTGACACACGGAATTTTGGATTTTCATTTGTTGCCACTTCAAATCATCAAAATTAAATGAAATAAACATTTGAATGCATCAGTCTGTGTGCAATGAATAAATATAATGTACAAGTTACACCTTTTGAATGCAATTACTGAAATAAATCAAGTTTTTCAAAATATTCTAATTTACTGGCTTTTACCTGTATACATACAGTCGTGGTCAAAAGTCTCCATACACTTGTAAAGAACATAATGTCATGGCTGTCTTGAGTTTCCAATAATTTCTATAACTCTTATTTTTGTGATAGAGTGATTGGAGCACATACTTGTTGGTCACAAAAAACATTCATGAAGTTTGGTTCTTTTATGAATTTATTATGAGTCTACTGGAAATGTGAGCAAATCTGCTGGGTCAAAAGTATACATACAGCAATGTTAATATTTGCTTACATGTCCCTTGGCAAGTTTCACTGCAATAAGGCGCTTTTGGTAGCCATCCACAAGCTTCTCGTTGAATCTTTGACCACTCCTCTTGACAAAAATTGGTGAAGTTAAGCTAAATTTGTTGGTTTTCTGACATGGACTTGTTTCTTCAGCATTGTCCACACGTTTAAGTCAGGACTTTGGGAAGTCCATTCTAAAACCTTAATTCTAGCCTGATTTAGCCATTTCTTTATCACTTTTGGCGTGTGTTTGGGGTCATTGTCCTGTTGGACCACCCAACTGCGCCCAAGACCCAACCTCCGGGCTGATGATTTTAGGTTGTCAAAGAATTTGGAGGTAATCCTCCTTTTTCATTGTCCCATTTACTCTATGTAAAGCACCAGTTCCATTGGCAGCAAAACAGGCCCAGAGCATAATACTACCACCACCATGCTTGATGGTATGATTGGTGTTCCTGGGATTAAAGGCCTCACCTTTTCTCCTCTAAACATATTGCTGGGTATCGTGGCCAAACAGCTAATTTTTAATTTCATCTGACCACAGAACTTTCCTCCAGAAGGTCTTATCTTTGTCCATGTATTGTTAGGTTGTCCTGAAGAATTAGTGGCCTTGTGGTTAGAGTGTCCGCCCTGAGATCAGTAGGTAATGAGTTCAAACCGAGTCCTACCGAAGACTATTAAATAAAAATGGGACCCATTAAGTAACCTGCTTGGCACTCCGCATCAAGGGTTGGAGTTGGGGGTTAAATCACCAAAAATGATTTCCGGGCACGGCTGCTGCTCATTGCTCCCCTCACCTCCCAGTGGGTGATCAAGGGTACAGGCAGAAGAAGAGCTAACAAAGACCTCTGGGTACCACTCCTACTCTAACAGTGCGGTCTCTTTCAGGTGAGACTTCCTTCGATCCAGAAGCTTCTCATCAGGACGCCGTCACTGAGAAAATCCAAGGGTTTGTGCAGGATACCCTGGATGCTCAAGAAGAGTTCACACAAAACCAAATAAATCTGCAGCTCTGCAAAGAAGATCCGGAGAAAGACGGAGAAAAGTCCAAGGAGGACGATGGGAAACAGTCAGAAAGAGGTGAGTTCCATGTTGAAGCTCCTGGTGAAACTGGACATGGTCCTGGACCACTGGTGACTGAACTGGTGGATGCAGAACAACTGGAAAGTATTCCTCGGACTGAGCCGCTGCTTGTTGATGACCTGCCCGATCTGGAGGATGTGGACTCAGAAGACCTGGCGGATTTGTTCTCCTTGGACCGGGAGTTCAAACCCAAGATAGAAGTCATCTCAGGGGATGGCAATGACAATGTGGAGGCAGTCGGGAGTGAGAGCATCCACTCTGGCCCAGATAAGTCCTGGCTTTTTATTGGCGGCAGTAAGACAACCGAAGCACCTCAGGATTCAGCGCTGATGTATTCAGGTGATACAAATGAGCTTGAGACCGATGCAAAGTCTGATACGAGTCTGATATCATGTCCACCACGCTGCCTGATTGAGGAGCTGGAATGACATTTGTTTCGTTTTTTGGCATCTCAAGAAATATAGTTCGTTTGTTGGCGGTTCAGTGTTTACAACTTTATTTTTAATGACCAATCAGTTTGAAAGGGTAGTTTAAAAAGAAAGTGGTTTGATGGCGCTATCTGATGTCAATTCGGCAAAGGGTGTCGTCTTAACGTTTTTCAGCATCAACATGCTTTGACGAAAGGGTTTGGTATAAAAAATCGGAAACTATGGGGATTTTTTTTAGTGATGTGTCCAATTTTGATGGCACTATCCAATGGGGAAAAAAAGATCCAGCAGATGGTGCCATCCCACACGTTTATTCACTCAACTTTTTCCAGCTTAAAGATGCTTTGACACTAAGGTTTGGTATCACAAAATAGGAATTTTAAGGATTTTTTTAGTGCTGTGTCCAATTTTGATGGCACTATCCAATGGGGAAAAAAAGATCCAGCAGATGGTGCCATCCCACACGTTTATTCACTCAACTTTTTCCAGCTTAAAGATGCATTGACACTAGGGTTTGGTATCAAAAAATAGGAATTTTAGGGATTTTTTTTAGTGCTGTGTCCAATTGTGATGGCGCTATTCAATGGGGAAAAGAGTGCTCCACTGTGAATCCAGCAAAGAGTGGCATCTTACAAGTTAATACACTCGACATTTTCCAGCTTGAAGATGCTTTGACAAAAGGGTTTGGAAAAAAAAAATTGGAAACTATAGGGATTTTTTTTAGTGATGTGTCCAATTTTTGTGGCACTATCCAATGGGGAAAAAAAGATCCAGCAGATGGTGCCATCCCACACGTTTATTCACTCAACTTTTTCCAGCCTAAAGATGCATTGACACTAGGGTTTGATATCAAAAAATAGGAATTTTAGGGATTTTTTTTTAGTGCTGTGTCCAATTTTGATGGCACTATCCAATGGGGAAAAAAAGATCCAACAGATGGTGCCATCCCACACGTTTATTCACTCAACTTTTTCCAGCTTAAAAGATGCATTGACACTAGGGTTTGGTATCAAAAAATAGGAATTTTAGGCATTTTTTTTAGTGCTGTGTCCAATTGTGATGGCGCTATTCAATGGGGAAAAGAGTGCTCCACTGTGAATCCAGCAAAGAGTGGCATCTTACAAGTTAATACACTCGACATTTTCCAGCTTGAAGATGCTTTGACAAAAGGGTTTGGTATAAAAAAAATTGGAAACTATAGGGATTTTTTTTAGTGATGTGTCCAATTTTTGTGGCACTATCCAATGGGGAAAAAAAGATCCAGCAGATGGTGCCATCCCACACGTTTATTCACTCAACTTTTTCCAGCCTAAACATGCTTTGATACTAGGGTTTGGTATCAAAAAATAGGAATTTGAGGGATTTTTAGTGGCCTGCCCAATTGTGATGGCGCTATCCAATGCGGAAAGGAGCGCTGTAGCTGTGAATCCAGCAAAGAGTGCCATCTTACAAGTTAATTCACTCGACATTTTCCAGCTTGAAGATGCTTTGACAAAAGGGTTTGGTATCAAAAAAATAGTAATTTTAGGGATTTTTTTAGTGGCCTGCCTAATTGTGATGGCGCTATCCAATGCGGAAAAGAGCGCTGTAGCTGTGAATCCAGCAAAGGGTGCCATCTCACAAGTTAATTAAGTCAACGTTTTCTAGCTTGAAGATGCTTTGACAAAAGGGTTTGGTATCAAAAATAGGAAACAAAAGGAATTTTGTAGTGATGTGGCCAATTTTGATGGCACTATCCAATGGAGAAAAAAAGATCCAGCAAATGGTGCCATCAAGTTAATTCACTCAACTTTTTCCAGCTTGAAGATGCTTTGACATAAAGGATTTTTTAACGTGCCCAAATTTGATGGCACTATCCTATGAGAAAAAGTGTGCTGTAGCTGTGAATCCAGCAGAGGGTGCTGTCGCACAAGTTAATTCAGTCAACATTTTCCAGCTTAAAGATGCTTTGACAAAAAGGTTTGCGGTCACAAATAGTAATTTTAGGGATTTTTGTAGTGGTGTGCCCAATTATGATGGCGCTATCCAATGCGGAAAAGAGCGCTGTAGCTTAGAATCCATTAAAGGGGTGCCATCTCACAAGTTAATTCACTCAACATTTCCAGCATCAGGATGCTTTGACAAAAAGGTTTGCTGTCAAATATAGTAATTTTAGGGATTTCTTAGTGGTGTGCTCAATTGTGATGGCGCTATCCAATGCGGAAAAGAGCGCCGTAGCTGTGAATCCAGCCAAGGGTGCCATCTCAAAGTTATTTCACTCAAAATTTTCCAGCATCAGGATGCTTTGATGTGAGGGTTCGGTATCAAAAAAGGGAATTTTAGGAATTTTTTGAGTAGTGTGCCCAATTGTGACGGCGCTATCCAATGCAGAAAGGAGCGTTGTAGTTTTGAATCCAGCCAAGGGTGCCATCTCAAGTTAATTCACTCAACATTTTCCAGCATCAGTATGCTTTGACATAAGGGTTTGGTATCAAAAAAGGGATTTTTTTTTTTTCAAGTGGTCACCCAATTGTGATGGCGCTATCCAATACGGAAAAGAGTACTGTAGCTGTGAATCCAGCAGAAGGTGTAGTCTCACGAGTTAATTCACTCAACATTTTCCAGCTTGAAGGTGCTTTGACGTAAGGGTTTAGCATCAAAAATATTTAATTTTTTTTTTTTTTTTTTTTTTAATGGCGTGCATAATTTTGATGGCGCTATTCTATGAGAAAACATGTCGCTGTGAATCCAGCAGAGGGTGTCTTCTCAAGTTAATTCACTCTACATTTTCCAGCTTGAAGATGCTTTGACATAAAGGTTTGGGATCAAAGTAGAAACTTCAGGGGATTTTTTAAAATGATGTGCCCAATGTTGATGGCGCTAACAAAAAAAAATTAAAACTTAAAAAAAAAGGAAAAAAAAAAAAAAGAGTGCTGCAGCTGTGAATCCAGCAGAGGGTGCCATCTCACATTTTAATTCACACATTTTCTAACATGAAGATGCTTTGACAAAAGTTTGGTAGCACAAATCTGCATTTTATAGCTGTGGTAAATGTTGACTTTTTCTCTCTTAAACGAAATACTGAATTTGTGGTTTTTATTAGTCGTTAACTATTACATTCTTAACTCTGTAATACAATTTATGTGTAACTTTTTTTAAATTGAACCACTGAAAACTATAAAGTTTAATGTGGAACATTATCACAATTTCAGAAGGGTTAAAACCATTAAAAATCAGTTCCCAGTGGCTTATTTTATTTTTCGAAGTTTTTTTCAAAATTTTACCCATCACGCAATATCCCTAAAAAAAGCTTCAAAGTGCCTGATTTTAACCATCGTTATATACACCCGTCCATTTTCCTGTGACGTCACACAGTGATGCCAATACAAACAAACAGTAAGGGTTAGCGACATTAGCTCGGATTCAGACTCGGATTTCAGCGGCTTAACACTGTCTGATAAGATAATTACTAACAACTATGAACTAGGTTTACAGCATATGAAATACATTTGGCAACAACATGCACTTTGAGAGTGCAGACAGCCCATTTCAGGCGCGCTAAGAACATATATTTTTCCACGATTTCAGCACTCAGGTTAACCATACCTAAATAGACACAAAATACTGCATTACACAAGACTACCCGAATGTACTCGAATGATTGAAAAAAATAAATGTTTTTAAGCTAAATTATTGGTAAACACAGTTTAAGTATAATAATTTACGTAAAACCGCGAGTAATGAATAAAGTTTTCATCAATTAATATATTCTGTAGACATACCCTCATCCGCTCTCTTTTCATGAAAGCTGATCTGTCCAGTTTTGGAGTTGATGTCAGCAGGCCAGGGAAGCTAGGGTCGATATTCTTCTCTTGATCATCTTCGGTGGCATAAGGGACGGTGTGAGCCAAGACATCCAGGGGGTTTAGCTCGCTCGTCTGCGGGAACAAACTGCCGCCATTGCTTGCCGTGCTACCGAGGTCCTTTGTCCCTGAATAGCTCACACACTCCGGCAGATTCAATGGGGGTCTGGCGGCAGATTTCTTTGACTTTATCGTTGGAAATGCATCTGCTTTGAGTGTCGCAGGATATCCACACATTCTTGCCATCTCTGTCGTAGCATAGCTTTCGTCGGTAAAGTGTGCGGAACAAACGACTGACCATTTCGTCGGCTTTCCCCACACCCTCGTATTTTGAACAAATTTCGTCCAAATTTCTTGCCACTTTCGCATCTTTGGGCCACTGGTGCAACTTGAATCCGTCCGTCCCTGTTCGTGTTGTTACACCCTCCGACAACACACCGACGAAAGTGAGAAAATGGCGGATTGCTTCCCGAGAGCGAATAATAGAAAGGCGTTTAATTCACCCAAATTCACCCATTTAGAGTTCTGAAATCGGTTAAAAAAATATATGGTCTTTTTTCTGCAACATCAAGGTATATATTGACGCTTACATAGGTCTGGTGATAATGTTCCCCTTTAAATTGACAAAAAGTTGAAAACAAGTTTTTATTTATGCTAAAGTGAAATAACTCCCCCTCCCCCCCACATAGGAAAAAGGATGCAGGGTCCATAGTTAGTATTACATTTTATTTACATGAACTACACTAAAACCCAGATTTAGTCATTGTGTGAGGTCTTATTGTCACACACACACACACGAGTGTTTTGAGGTAAGAGCGGTCTCTGAGAATTGTTTTAAATTGCAAGCACAAATTTGAGTTACAAGCATCCACGCCGTTAGACGGCATACCAAATGTCAGTGAATCTCGTTAAGATCCGACCAATACATTTGGTCTTACTCGCCAACATTAGCTTTTAGCTAGAGATCTACTTTGTTTCCGAACGATGCGAATGAAGGTCAGTGCTGAGGAAAAAGTGCTAGATATTCATTGAATTGAAGAAATAAATCATCAATACCATGACAATGTGTCACGCAATACTGCACCATACTTACGCAGCCAAGAATGGTAAAATAGTTAAACGGCGGACATTTATCCATGAAAATATAGAGAAGCTGCTTGGAGGTATTGAAGTCCACTTTTCAAGGTAAATGCTGTCCATTATTTCATGAAACTACTGTTTGTAGTAAATTGTATTTTTATACAATATCTTACATTTTTCTTTAAAAATATTTTGTTGGGGGGCGGGTCAATTACCAATTAAATTGATTTCACGCCAATGGGAGACAAGGATTTAAGATGCAAGTGTTTTGAGTTGAGGTCTGTCACAGATTTAGCTTGTAAAAGGTTAAAATTATTGTACTACAAAAAAAAAAAACATGCAATAGTTCCATCATGGATTTATTAACATTTTATTAAATTTCTTCGGTTTGACATGGTATCTTTGGTAAAAATATAAGTTACCACATTGCAGCAATTTGGGATTCCAGTGTACTAAGCAGTCAACTATCAACTTTTTAAAAGCCAACAACAACAAAAACAAAAACAAGTAATATCTTAGTAACTTAAACATTAAGTGCATTTGTGCCACCTAATATTCTTCCTCTTCCTCATCATCTACGGAGTCGACTCCGACCTCCTCGTAATCCTTCTCCAGAGCGGCCATGTCCTCCCTGGCTTCTGAGAACTCCCCTTCCTCCATGCCCTCGCCCACGTACCAGTGGACGAAGGCGCGCTTGGCGTACATGAGGTCAAACTTGCGGTCCAGCCGCGCCCAGGCCTCCGCGATGGCAGTGGTGTTGCTCAGCATGCACACGGCCCTCTGGACCTTGGCCAGATCTCCACCAGGGACCACGGTGGGCGGCTGGTAGTTGATGCCCACCTTGAAGCCGGTGGGGCACCAGTCCACAAACTGGACGGCGCGCTTGGATTTGATGTTGATGATTGCCGAGTTGACGTCCTTGGGCACCACGTCGCCGCGGTACAGGAGGCAGCACGCCATGTACTTCCCGTGGCGAGGGTCACATTTCACCATCTGGTTGGCCGGCTCGAAGCAGGAATTGGTGATTTCCGAGACGGTTAATTGCTCATGGTAAGCCTTCTCCACAGAGATGATGGGCGCGTAGGTGACCAGGGGGAAGTGGATACGAGGATACGGCACCAGGTTGGTCTGGAACTCCATCAGATCGACGTTGAGGGCGCCGTCGAAGCGCAGGGACGCGGTGACCGAGGAAACAATCTGACTGACTAACCTGTTCAGGTTGGTGTAAGACGGACGCTCGATGTCCAGGTTCCTGCGGCAGATGTCGTAGATGGCCTCGTTATCCACCATAAAGGCGCAGTCCGAGTGCTCCAAGGTGGTGTGTGTGGTCAGGATGGAGTTGTAGGGCTCCACCACAGCAGTGGACACCTGGGGAGCCGGGTAGACCGAGAACTCCAGCTTGGACTTCTTGCCGTAGTCCACGGACAGGCGCTCCATCAACAGGGAGGTGAAACCAGAACCGGTGCCGCCACCGAAGCTGTGGAAAATCAGAAAGCCTTGAAGACCCGTGCACTGGTCCGCCTGACAAAACAGGAGAATATTGTTAGAATATTAAATTCGGCAAATATACACACTTGTCTTTTTAACTTCATACTATTTGGTCAGGCCTTCTGATGCATGTTTTGATACTGGTTCCTGCTGGTTTTTTTGATTGATTGAAACTTTTTAGTAGATTGCACAGTACAGTACATATTCCGTACAATTGACCACTAAATGGTAACACCCGAATACGTTTTTCAACTTGTTTAAAAGGGGAACATTATCACCAGACCTATGCAAGCGTCAATATATACACCTTGATGTTGCAGAAAAAAAGACTGTATTTTTTTAACCGATTTCCGAACTCTAAATGGGTGAATTTTGGCGAATTAAACGCCTTTCTAATATTTGCTCTCAGAGCGATGACGTCACAACGTGGCGTCACATCGGGAAGCAATCCGCCATTTTCTCAAACACCGAGTCAAATCAGCTCTGTTATTTTCCGTTTTTTCGACTGTTTTCCGTACCTTGGAGACATCATGCCTCGTCGGTGTGTTGTTGGAGGGTGTAACAACACGAACAGGGACGGATTCAAGTTGCACCAGTGGCCCAAAGATGCGAAAGTGGCAAGAAATTGGACGTTTGTTCCGCACACTTTACCGATGAAAGCGATGCTACGACAGAGATGGCAAGAACGTGTGGATATCCTGCGACACTCAAAGCAGATGCATTTCCAACGATAAAGTCAAAGAAATCTGCCGCCAGACCCCCATTGAATCTGCCGGAGTGTGTGAGCAATTCAGGGACAAAGGACCTCTGTAGTACGGCAAGCAATGGCGGCAGCTTGTTCCCGCAGACAAATGAGCTAAACCCCCTATCGACCCTAGCTTCCCTGGCCTGCTGACATCAACTCCAAAACTGGACAGATCAGCTTTCAGGAAAAGAGCGCGGATGAGGGTATGTCTACAGAATATATTAATTGATGAAAATTGGGCTGTCTGCACTCTCAAAGTGCATGTTGTTGCCAAATGTATTTCATATGCTGTAAACCTAGTTCATAGTTGTTAGTTTCCTTTAATGCCAAACAAACACATACCAATCGTTGGTTAGAAGGCGATCGCCGAATTCGTTCTCGCTTTCTCCCGTGTCGCTGGCTGTCGTGTCGTTTTCGCTTGCATACGGTTCAAACCGATATGGCTCAATAGCTTCAGTTTCTTCTTCAATTTCGTTTTCGCTACCTGCCTCCACACTACAACCATCCGTTTCAATACATTCGTAATCTGTTGAATCGCTTAAGCCGCTGAAATCCGAGTCTGAATCCGAGCTAATGTCGCTACAGCTTGCTGTTCTTTCCGCCATGTTTGTTTGGGTTGGCATCACGATGTGACGTCACAGGAAAATGGTCGGGTGTATATAACGATTTTTTTTTTTTTTTTTTTTTTAAGTGGCCTGCCCAATTGTGATGGCGCTATCCAATGCGGAAAAGAGCGCTGTAGCTGTGAATCCAGCAAAGGGTGCCATCTCACAAGTTAATCCAGTCAACGTTTTCTAGCTTGAAGATGCTTTGACGAAAGGGTTTGGTATCAAAAATAGGAAACCGAAGGAATTTTGTAGTGATGTTGCCAATTTTGATGGCACTATCCAATGGGGGGAAAAATAGATCCAGCAGATGGTGCCATCTCAAGTTAATTCACTCAACATTTTCCAGCATCAGGATGCTTTGACAAAAAGGTTTGCTGTCAAAAATAGAAATTTTAGGGATTTCTTAGTGGTGTGCCCAACTATGATGGCGCTATCCAATGCGGAAAAGAGCGTTGTAGCTGTGAATCCAGCCAAGGGTGCCATCTCCAAGTTAATTCACTCAAAATTTTCCAGCATCCGGATGCTTTGACGTGAGGGTTCTGTATCAAAAAAGGGAATTATAGGAATTTTTGGAGTGGTGTGCCCAATTGTGATGGCGCTATCCAATGCGGAAAAGAGCGCTGTAGTTTTGAATCCAGCCAAGAGTGCCATCTCCAAGTTATTTCACTCAATTTCCCAGCATCAGGATGCTTTGACGTAAGCGTTCGGTCCAAGGCATCAAAACTATGAATGAACACATGTGGAGTTATGTACTTAAACTAAGCTGAAGTAACTGAAAACATGTTTTATATTCTAGTTTCTTCAAAATAGCCACCCTTTGCTCTGATTACTGCTTTGCACACTCTTTGCATTCTCTCCATGAGCATCAAGAGGTAGTCACCTGAAATGGTGGTCACCTCACAGGTGTCATAGTTTTGTCCATAGTCATGAAAATAAAGAAAATGCATTGAAATGGTGTCCAAACTTTTGGCCTGTACTGTATGTGTGCTTATTATGGATATCCAGTTCTTTTCCTGGACCCAGACTGAGGCACAAATAGAATAGAGCAGCTCCATTGTTACCTGACTTTTGCTAACATTTATTTACTAGTTAGAATGCATAAAAAAAATTAAAAAAAACATGTCTTACATAAGGATTGTGAATGATAGGCAAAATAAAACAAAAGAATGTGAAGTTCCTCTTTAAGAGAGATGCTTTGATATTTCTCACCAGTTTACGGATTCTGTCCAGCACCAGCTCAATGATCTCTTTGCCAACTGTGTAGTGACCACGGGCGTAGTTGTTCGCGGCATCTTCTTTTCCAGTGATCAGCTGATCAGGGTGGAAGAGTTCCCGATAGGTTCCTGTACGGACCTCATCTAAAAAAAACAGAAAAACGGGGGATAAACAGAATAAACATAATTAATATCTCAATTCATCCGCATGCCTTACATGTATGTTAATATTGACAATCTTTGAAATATTTATTTTACTGAAGTGATGTTTTTTTTTTTACCAATGACCGTAGGCTCCAAGTCCACAAAAACTGCTCTGGGGACATGTTTTCCAGCGCTGGTCTGACTAAAAAAGGTGGTGAAGGAATCATCTGCCTCCCCAATTGTCTTATCACTGGGCAACTGTCCGTTTGCCTGAATTCCATGTTCTAGACAGTAGAGCTCCCAACAGGCATTTCCTATCTGGACACCTGCTTGACCAACGTGCACAGAGATACACTCGCGCTGTGGGGGGGTGAAAGGGACCAGGGTTAGGTCGTCACATTTTTCTGACAAAAATCCACTCATAAATACATAAACATAGGTATGTGGAGTAAAATCAGGAGTATAATGACGGGCTGAGTGAGCTGGCTCACAATCAGGAGTATGTCGATGTTTTTTCTGGTATAATAATAATAATAATAATAATACATTTTATTTGTAAAAAGCACTTTACATTGAGTAAACAACCTCAAAGTGCTACAGTGTATTTATTTAAAAAAAAAAAAAAAAAGAAGAAAAAAAAAAAAAAAAAATAGAACAGCCAAATAGCTAGAACTAGTATGCATACATCTAAAAAATGCTTTTTATTTTTTTAAATAAAAAGGGTTTTTAAGCCTTTTTTTTTTTTTTTTTTTAAAGCATCCACAGTCTGTGGTGCCCTCAGGTGGTCAGGGAGAGCGTTCCACAGATAGTGACATGTGAGTGGTCAAAATGTGAACTAAAATCCGGAGTCTAGGGACACTCTTTGGAGTGAGTGATCTGGCTCCAAATTAGGAGTGCGTTTGTCCTGGTAAAGAAACATATTGGTTGGTCAAAATGTGGATTAAAATCAGGAGTCTCGTGACAGGTTCTGTGAAATTGGCTCCCAAATCAGGAGTCATGGTTCATGTGGATACTGATGACATTTTCTAAAACATTAAAAGAGCACTGGCCAAGCGGTCAGCAAGGCGTACGGTTTCCTCCTACCGTGTGAAGGGTAGCATGTTATATTGTTATATTAATCGTCCTCCAGGGATAATACTTGTGAGAAACAGTTTATTTGCTTTCATAGGAGGAGAGTATGGCCGACTTCAAAGTGACACTGTGGAGGGACATTAGCCACCAGTGAGGCCGCGACATTGCATTTAGGAAGCGTTCGTTCGCTTGTCATTGTCAAATTTGCAGAACAAAGCCAGAGCGTGTAATAAACAGATCAGGATTAGGGCTGCAACAACTAATCGATTATAAAAATAGTTGGCGATTAATTTAGTCATCGATTCGTTGGATCTATGCTATGCGCAGAGGCATTTTTTTTTTTTTTTTTAAATAAACATTTATTTATAAACTGCAACATTTACAAACAGCTGAGAAACAATCAAAATAAGTATGGTGCCAGTATGCTGTTTTTTTTCAATAAAATACTGGAAAGGATAGAAATGTAGTTTGTCTCTTTTATCGATTAATCGAAGTAATCGACAGATTAATCGATAATCAAATTAGTTGTTAGTTGCAGCCCTAATCAGGATAGGAAGCTCTATCGTCGACCAAATTGATATCATTTATATTGTCTATAATTGTGCAACCCTGGGCATGTTACATATTCAAATGGTGGCGTTTTTGGAAGAAGAGGGGAAAACACATCAAAATGATTGTTTATTCACTTTAATGGATCACAATTTGAAATAAGTCTTAAGAGTTAGAACTTGGCCATTTAAACCAAATATGATCATAAATGCTCAAAGCACCACAGTATGTTAACTTTATGACAGTGAATTGTTGTTCTTATATTCATGAGCAACCTGGATTAATGATCGGAGCAGGGGTGTCCAAAGTGTGGCCCGGGGTCTATTTGCAGCCCATAGCTAGTTTTTATTTATTTATTTTTAATTCCGCGACACATTCTACAGACAAGATAAATGATTAGAAAAACAAAAACTGAGGAAAGATGGAACCAGCCCAATATCTTCCAAAAATTGGACCTGAAAACCAAAATGGCATCTTCTACATGGAGTTTAAAGAACATGTGTACAGATTTCTTGCAAGATATGGTATGATTTTGAGTGGGCAAAAGCCCTGGTGCAATGATAATATTAAAGAATAAAAATAATTGTATAAACCCCACGTTATTGCTTTTTAGTTACGTTTTCGTGTATGTGTGGACCCTGGGATGCAGAG
Source organism: Nerophis lumbriciformis (assembly GCF_033978685.3). NCBI lineage: Eukaryota > Metazoa > Chordata > Actinopteri > Syngnathiformes > Syngnathidae > Nerophis > Nerophis lumbriciformis. Next base: position 16,733,750 of record NC_084577.2, on the reverse strand, counting down.
AGGGCAAGCAAGTGCAGAAAAAAGAAAATAAGTGTTTTTTCCTTTTACTAGGGAAACACGAGATAACACAAAAACAAAAAAAGTGCACAGATGGAAAACAGGCGTATGAAGCGCAAAGCAAGGAAAGGTACAAAGTTGATTTACATACTGCAAAGCAAAATAATGCAGCTCCGAAAAGCATCCTGATTGGAAACCAGAGATAGGTGTTCTGATTTTCAGCGCAAACACAGACCAGAGGAGTGGTGGGAAATGGAGGCAAACAGGATGAACGAACGAAAAATAAGTGCGCTGGACAGGAAATGACAAAATACAAACCCCGTTTCCATACGAGTTGGGAAATTGTGTTGGATGTAAATATAAACGGAATACAATGATTTGCAAATCATTTTCAACCCATATTCAGTTGAATATGCTACAAAGACAACATATTTGATGTTCAAACTAATAAACTTTTTTTTTTTTTGCAAATAATCATTAACTTTAGAATTTGATGCCAGCAACACGTGACAAAGAAGTTGGGAAAAGTGGCAATAAATACTGATAAAGTTGAGGAATGCTCATCAAACACTTATTTGGAACATCCCACAGGTGTGCAGCTTAATTGGGAACAGGTGGGTGCCATGATTGGGTATAAAAACAGCTTCCCAAAAAAAGCTCAGTCTTTCACAAGAAAGGATGGGGCGAGGTACACCCCTTTGTCCACAACTGCGTGAGCAAATAGTCAAAACAGTTTAAGAATAAAGTTTCTCAAAGTGCAATTGCAAGAAATTTAGGGATTTCAACATCTACGGTCCATAATATCATCAAAAGGTTCAGAAAATCTGGAGAAATCACTCCACGTAAGCGGCATGGCCGGAAACCAACATTGAATGACCGTGACCTTTGATCCCTCAGACGGCACTGTATCAAAAACCGACCTCAATCTCTAAAAGGATATCACCACATGGGCTCAGGAACACTTCAGAAAACCACTGTCACTAAATACAGTTCATCACTACATCTGTAAGTGCAAGTTAAAGCTCTACTATGCAAAGCGAAAGCCATTTATCAACAACATCCAGAAACGCCGCTGGCTTCTCTGGGCCCGAGATCATCTAAGATGGACTCATGCAAAGTGGAAAAGTGTTCTGTGGTCTGACGAGTCCACATTTCAAATTGTTTTTGGAAATATTCGACATCGTGTCATCCTGACTAAAGGGGAAGCGAACCATCCAGACTGTTATCGACCCAAAGTTCAAAAGCCAGCATCTGTGATGGTATGGGGGTGCATTAGTGCCCAAGGCATGGGTAACTTACACATCAGTGAAGGCACCATTAATGCTGAAAGGTACATACAGGTTTTGGAACAACATATGCTGCCAGCTAAGCACCGTTTTTTTCATCGACGCCCCTGCTTATTTCAGCAAGACAATGCCAAGCCACATTCAGCATGTGTTACAACAGCGTGGCTTCTTTACTTTAAAAAAAAAAAAAAAAAATAGAGTGCGGGTACTTTCCTGGTCCTCCTGCAGTCCAGACCTGTCTCCCATCGAAAATGTGTGGCGCATTATGAAGCGTAAAATACGACAGCGGAGACCCGGCTGTCGACTGAAGCTCTACATAAAACAAGAATGGGAAAGAATTCCACTTTCAAAGCTTCAACAATTAAGTTTCCTCAGTTCCCAATCGTTTATTGTGTTAAAAGAAAAGGTGATGTAACAGTGGTGAACATGCCCTTTCCCAACTACTTTGGCACGTGTTGCAGCCATGAAATTGTATTTACAAAAAAAATAAAATAAAAAATGTTTATGAGTTTGAACATCAAATATCTTGTCTTTGTAGTGCATTCAATTGAATATGGGTTGAAAAAGGATTTGCAAATCATTGTATTCCGTTTATATTTACATCTAACACAATTTCCCAACTCATATGGAAACGGGGTTTGTATAATAACGGTCATGTGGGCTCATGACAGGTTTTAGGCCTTCAACTTTTATGTACGTGGCCCTCGCTGGAAAAAACCTGAAGGCATTAAGGTCTCCTTTCTTTGTGTCTGTCAATTAAGAGATGTGACATTCGCAAACCAATCAAGCCACGTCTTTAAGTGAAAGATGAGAACCGATCGCAGCTGGGAGACATTTGTTTACCCACATGCATGCCCAGTATCCATCCATCCATTTTCTACCGCTTGTAAATTGTAAAAACACTCTCGTGCTAACACACACACAAACACTTATGTTCGACAAATATGCATTGTAATACTAAATCAATGGACTTCATTACGAATGAGTGGTTAACAAAAAATACCAGTTCAAACGCATGAATGTACGTAAAAAAAAAAAAAGCTAAATATATACTCACCATGTTTCCTGAAGCACAACTTTGTGAGGGAGGAAAGGTATATAAAGTTTGGAGAGTTAAACCGCGGCCGACGTCGTCTGAACTTTAAGTGAACCGTCAAGCTGAGGCATTTTAAATAGAGCAAGGCGGAAGTCTGTTCTTCACTCTGATTGGTCGACATGTCACGTGATGAAATATCCATATTAGAATACAACAAAAAGGCGGAAGTCCGCTCTTCACTCTGATTGGTTGACATGTCACGTGTTGAAATATCCACATTGAAAAAAACAAGTCTTTTATGGTAACATTGGTTCGTGATTCTGGTTCATATTTGGTTTGACTTCAATATATACCTTAATTGTGTTACCATAGCAACTTTAACTTGTGTTTAAAAAAATCATGTATTTACATTAAAACTTTTTTTTTCCCCAATCAAAAAAATTATAAGCAAGTATAAAAACACTTTTCTGCAAGTAAAAATACTAATCACAAGTATAAATGTATTTGTATTCAAGTTAAAACTTTTGGTGGTAATATTCCACCATGCGGAAATCCACACACTTGCACTCAGAACACATGTAATTCACACTCTACAACGACAGGTGGTGCTGCTGAGTCAATTGAAGACCATTGTTGTTTGCGCAAAGTGCCGTTCACCAAAAATAACAAGGAGGCAGGTTGCTGAAAAAAGCTAAACCTGTAAGTTTCCCGTTATTAAATCGCGCAGGGTGTAATATTACTGCCAAAAGTTTTAACTCGAAGAAAATCGTTTTTATTCTTGCAAATCGTTTTATAATTGAACAAAATGAGTTTTTGAGTTTGAGTTTATTTCGAACATGCAAGTATACAACATGATACATCACAATCTCCAGTTTCTCTTTTCAACATGTTCGAAAAGGAGTAGGAAGAAGCAGAGCTTATTTAATCCTACCCCTTTTCTTTTACATAACAGTTGCTAAAACTTTTGTTCACTTCCTGTTCTCAATTTATTCACAATATACTCCATAAGTAATCACAATAAAATAAGTAAATAAATAATAATTGGTGAAGTAAGTTACATTTCATATGTTGAGATAAATAAGATTATTTTGTGAGTGAAAGAATGGATGAGTTAAATAAATTCAGAATGTTTATCATGGTTCTTCTTCTTTGTACTTTGTAAACACTTTAAGTTTGAAGAGTTTCTTGAAGTGGATCATATTAGTACATTGTTTGATTGCTTTGCTTAATCCATTCCATAATTTAATTCCACAAACTGATATACTGAAGGTCTTAAGTGTTGTACGTGCATACAAATGTTTTAAATTACATTTCTCCCTAAGATTATATTTCTCCTCTTTTTTTGAGAAGAATTGTTGTATATTCTTGGGTAGTAGGTTATAGTTTGCTTTGTGTATAATTTTAGCTGTTTGCAAATTCACTATGTCGTAGAATTTCAGAATCTTTGATTCAATAAATAAAGGATTTGTGTGTTCTCTATATCCAACATTATGTATTATTCTAACTGATCTTTTTTGTAACACCGTTAATGAATGAAGTGTACTTTTGTAGTTATTTCCCCATATTTCTGCACAATAACTCAGATATGGTAACACTAGTGAGCAGTAGAGAATATGAAGTGATTTTTTGTCTAGAACATGTTTTGCTTTATTCATTATTGACGTGTTTCTTGCTACTTTATGTTGTATATTTTTTACGTGAGATTTCCAGTTCAATTTATCATCAATCATTATACCTAGAAATTTGGTTTCATTTACTCTTTCAATTTCTATTCCGTCTATTTGTATTTGTGTTTGACTTTCTCTTCTACTGTTACCAAATAGCATTATTTTAGTTTTACTGAGATTCAACGATAGTCTGTTTTTGTCAAGCCATCTTTTTAATTTGTTAATTTCTTCTGTTATTATTTGTAGTATCTTCTGTGTGTTCTCCTGAACAAAACGCTGTTGTATCATCCGCAAATAATACTAACTTTAAATCTTTTGTAACTTTACAAATGTCATTTATATATAGATTGAATAATTTAGGTCCTAGTATTGATCCCTGAGGTACACCACAGGATATATTTAGCGTTGTAGAGGTGTGTTCGCCTACCTTCACGTATTGTTTCCTGTTCATTAGATAACTTCTTATCCAGTTTAAGACTAACCCTCTGATGCCATATCGTTCTAGTTTTTTGATTAAAATATTGTGATTAATTGTGTCAAATGCTTTAGTTAGATCCATAAAAACTGCTGCCGCACATTTTTTATTATCTATAGCATTGGTAATTTCTTCTGTAATTTCAATTAAAGCCATCGAAGTTGAAACATTAGCTCTGTATCCATATTGATTTTCTTCGAGTATTCTATTTTTATTTATGAAACTCTCTAATGTACACATTGTCCCAATCTTGCTTTTGTAGCTCAATTTTGAAAGCAATCATCCTCTTCTCTGTGCACAGTCTTCGAAATGTCCTTTTGTCTTCCATGTTCTTCTTGTAGTTTCCATCATATATTGTAAAAACTGGCAGATGATCACTAACATCGGTTATAAGTAGACCACTTGTAGTGTTATTATCAAAATCATTGGTAAAAATATTATCAATAAGCGTGGCACAGTGTCCTGTAATTCTGCTTGGCTTGGTGATTTTAGGATATAAACTGATGCTGTACATTGTATCAATGAAGTCATCAATAGACTTTTGCTTGTTAGGGTTCAATAAGTCAATATTAAAGTCACCACATAAGAAAATTATTCTTTGACCATTGTCCATGTAAGTAGCCTTGATCCATTCTTCAAATGTTTCTATACTTGACTTAGGTGATCTATATATACAACTGATGAATATGTTTTTGCTTTTTTCCTGACATATTTCAATTGTTATACATTCTAAGATATTATCTATAGCAAATGACATGTTTTTTACCACTTTGTAGTTCAGGTTCTTCATCACGTACACAGCTACTCCTCCTCCATTTTTGTTGTTTCTGTTGATGTAGTTTAGTTCATATCCATCCAGATCAAAATCTATTCCTTTTTTTTATCATCAATCCATGTTTCCGTGACAGCAATCACTTTGAAGGGTTCGTTGATGTGTTCCAAAAAGTTCTTAATATTGTTGTAGTTTGCATACAAGCTTCTGCTATTAAAATGAATAATTGACAATTTGTTATCACATTTAATGTTGCTGTTATATTGATCATCCGTATAATAAAAACAATTATTACTGAAGTGGGAGAAAAAATTTGTATCTGGATCTATATCATTTTCCAAATCCTGGTTTTTGTGATCTTTGTTGCAGAAATTTTTTAGTTCCATGTTTTCTTGTTCAACAATCTTTGATGTTGTTTCAATAATCTCTATAAGTGTAGATGGATGCAATTCTGAATCTAGGTCCTCTTGTTTAGTCGTCCCTTGGAACATAGTAGTGTTGATGCTGAATTTAGGTGCTTGTTTTCTGTCAGAGTCCATTATCATCGTTGTTGTGGAAGCTGTGTAGACTTTAAAAATTGTCCAGGTCCTTGATGTCATGGACAGCAAGTACTCTTGCTTCTGGACCTCCATTCAGCTTGATGTAGATTTTACAGTTGGCGCTCCAAGTTCCCTGGATTTTTCCCTGCTTTCTCAAGTCGCGTGCTTTCTTGGCGATTCCAGCATTACGTTTTGTGAGATGCTCATTCATGTACACATTTGTTCCCTTCAGCTTCTTTCCCTGTCTCAGCAATGCCATTTTAGATTTTCTGTTTACAAGTTTCACGAGCACGACTGGAGTGGCGTTGTTGTTTCTTCCGTTCAGTGGGATGCATGTTTCGATGGTATTAATGTCAATTTCAATTTCTTTTGATTGCAGAAAGTTGACCACTTGCTGTTCTTCTGAGACCATATCCATTTCATCTGGTTCACCTTCATTATTCACAGCTTTCGCATAGGATCTTGGTTTAATTCGGTGCCCTGTCACGATGATATCATTCATCCGTTTATCCTGATCCATTCCATCTATGATATTCTTCAGCATGTTGTTGTCTTCTTGAAGGATCTTTATTTGTTTGCCCATTTCAGTGGCTTCATTATTTCTGATGGTTTTGTGAGATTGCAGACTTTCTATATTTTGCTGCAGACTTTTCACATCTCGTCTGTGTTCTTCTTTCATTTCTTCTTTCCATCCCTCCATCGTGTAGTTCCATTTTTCTAACATTTCTTCTTTAAAATCATGGAGTATTTTTTGTATCTCTTCTTGATTCCCATCATGTCCTGTGTCCAGCCTCAATATTTGTATTCAAGTTAAAACTTTTGGTGGTAATATTCCACCATGCGGAAATCCACACTTGCACTCAGAACACATGTAATTCACACTCCACAACGACAGGTGGTGCTGCTGAGTCAATTGAAGACCATTGTTGTTTGCGCAAAGTGCCGTTCACCAAAAATAACAGGTTGCTGAAAAAAGCTAAACCTGTAAGTTTCCCGTTATTAAATCGCGCAGGGTGTAATATTACTGCCAAAAGTTTTAACTCGAAGAAAATCGTTTTTATTCTTGCAAATCGTTTTATAATTGAATAAAATAGATTTCATACTTGCAACATTTTTTTTTTCATTAAAGAAAATCGTTTTTATATTTGCAAATTTTTAAAATAGAAAATAGTTTTTATACTTGCAAATAATTTTAGTTTTCTATATTTGTGAATTGTTTTTTTATAATTTTTTTTTGTTTTTTTAAATTAAAAAAGGGTTTTATACTTAATCATATTCTTAATTGAAGACATTTTTTTATACCTGTGAATCGTATTTTAATAAAATAAAATTGTTTCTTTACTTGTAAATGTTTTTTGTACTTGCAGAAAATAATTGTTTTATTTGCAAACATTTTTTTAATTGAAAGAAAAACTGTAAAGATTTTTTAAGAACATTTTTTTTAACTTGCAAATCATATTTTTACTTCCGGACGGCTTCGAAGCGATTCTGGACTTTCAGAAAATTGTTTTTATAATTGCAAATCGTTTTTTTACTTACAGAAAATTGTTTTTATACTTGCGAATATTTTTTTTATTTGAATAAAATATTTTTTACTTGAGAATTTTTTAATTGAAAAAAAATGCTTGTGAATAATTGTTTTACTTGAAGAAAAACGTTTTTATATAATTGCAGAAAATGTTTTTTTGAACCTGTGATTGTTTTTTTTAATTGAAAAAAAATTTGTTTTGTTACTTGCAAATTGTTGGGCGTGAGGAAAACCATTTTTGTGTGTTTGCAGAGTTTTGAGTGTAGTTTCACTCCAGTTTTAATACACCTTTTTCACTTGATATTCACATAATGCTCTCTAAAATAAACATAGAACTTCATTACACACATCAGAGCGTTTATGTTCCTACTTTGGTAAACCAAGCTGTACTTTATTCATGAATCCTTTCCAAAGTGACACATATTTACAATTAATGCTTCTTAGCATTGCTTGAGGTTTAGGTTGAAAAACAAAATATGACAGCAGAAAACTAGCAAGAACACGAAAGTAAAAAAAGAAAGAAAAAAAAAAAAAAGAACTGTACATGTATAAGCCAAAGAAGAAAATAGTTTATGATTGTTCCTTAGATGGCCTGAGTGCAGCGTCTACAACTTATCATACACAGTGTAGGGATATTATGTTTTGACGGTGTTATACCATAAATACAGATGTATTTTAACGCCTCAACCACACCCAGGTGTTGACCAGCCAGAAAGCTACTGTGACAGAGTACAGGATCATCTCTCGTTTTGCTCGCTCTTTGTTCTCCTCTTCTAGGAGCTGGAGTCTTCGATTCAACTTGATAAGCTGCAAATGAAGAAGGAAAAAAAAGCGTACATTTCCTCAGTTACAGAGACAAGCTGTCATGCCACAGTTGTATTTCTTACTCATTGATTTAATTGTATTACAAATAGAGAAAGAGAAGTGTACAAACGTGTTAGTACCCTAAATTCTGGACTGTATGCCGCTACTATTTTCTGACACTTTGAACACTGCGGCTGGTAAAACAGTACGGCTTGTAAAACAGTATGGCTAATTTGTCGATTTTCCTCCAATAACAGCCATAATAAAAAAGTTTCAAAAGCAAACAAACAAGCAAATACACCTAGAAAGTGTTTTATTCCATCTTATGTACGAGTTCGCTCACTGCAGGTGTCCCTCTATTTTCGGGTAGTGCTTTGGTTTTTTTTCCAACCGTATGGATTCTTCATTTATCACTCCAAGCAACATGTGTAAGTTTTTCAATATAACTATAACAATTCATACTTACTAAACCGTCCCATGTGTGATGTCTGTATGAGTGTTTTCATGCATAGTTGCACGTGCCATCTTGATTAATTTCCCCTCGGGGATTAATAAAGTATTTCTGATTCTGATGTAATGACGCTAGCGTCGCTAGCATGAGCTAATATGCTAACAAGTTTACAAGTGTCTGTGTTAGTATTATTAACTTACTATGGCATTCTTTTTGTATTGTTTCAGTTTCACAAATGTACGTGCCATCTTGATGTAATGACGCTAGCGTCATTAGCATGAGCTAATATGCTAAAAGTTTACAAGTGTCTGTGTTAGGATTATTAACTTACAATGGCATTATTTTTTTATTGTTTCAGTTTCACAAATTTATGTGCCATCTTGTTTTAATGCCGGTAGCGTCGGTATTATGAGCTAATATGCTAACAAGTTTACAAGTGTCTGTGTTAGTATTATTAACTTACTATGGCATTATTTTTGTATCGTTTCAGTTTCAGTTTCACAAATTTCTCAGTAAATTTACCAAGACGTCACCGTGGAGTTATTGGGTCTGTTAAGCTGAAGCTTAGTGGGTCCATGACCATGACTTCTGTTTTGTTTGATCAGTCGTTTTACTGCTGTTTGGAAACAATTATTGTATATAAATAAACATTTACAAAAATCTTTCGTATCGGTATATATCTGCAGTTTATATTCCGGTGTGGCTAATACATGGAAAAATATATTTTTTCTTCAAAAATGTAGTGGGTGCGGCTTATATCCTGGTGTGCTCTGGTCTGTAAAATACAGTACTTGCTAGTACCGTATTTTCCGCACCATAAGCCGCCCTGGGTTATAAGCCGCGCCTTCAATGAACGGCATATTTCAAAACTTTGTCCACCTATAAGCCGCCCCGTGTTATAAGCCGCATCTAACTGCGCTAAAGGGAATGTCAAAAAAACAGTCAGATAGGTCAGTCAAACTTTAATAATATATTAAAAACCAGCGTGATGTGGGCGCGCATGGAGTCGTATATCAACATGGACGGAGCTGCGTGAAAAAAGCCACCCGGCCTCTTCGCGTAAACTTCCCTTAACCACTCGCTCATCTTTTCTTCATCCATCCATCCCTTCGAGTTAGCTTTTATGATGACGCCGGCTGGAAAGGTCTCTTTTGGCAAGGTCTTCCTTTTGAATATCACCATGGGTGGAAGTTTCTGGCCATTAGCATGGCAAGCTAGAACCACAGTGAAGGATGACTTCTCATTCCCTGTGGTGCGAATATTCACCGTACGTGCTCCCGTTGTATCCACAGTGCGGTTCACAGGAATATCAAAAGTCAGTGGAACCTCGTCCATGTTGATAATGTTCTCTGGCCGGATCTTTTTTTCAGCTATCTTGTTTTTACAATATGCACGGAAAGTAGCCAGCTTTTCTTGAAAGTCTTTAGGCAGTTGCTGTGAAATAGTAGTCCGTGTGCGGATGGAGAGATTGCGTCTTTTCATGAACCGGAAACCTGTCGCTTAGTAGGAGCCATTTTGTGGTCTTTACAGATGTAAACACACAAAGGAAATGAAACGTAATATCCGCGCGCTTCTTCTTCTTCTACGGGAGCGGGTGGTTGCTTACAGTAGAAGAAGAAGCGCTTCCTCTTTTATGGGGGCGGGTGCTTACCTTGGCGGTTGCTTGCCGTAGAAGAAGAAGCGCTTCCGCTTCTACGGGGGAAAAAAGATGGCGGCTGTTTACCGTAGTTGCGAGACCTAAACTTTATGAAAATGAATCTTAATATTAATCCATATATAAAGCGCACCGGGTTATAAGCTGCACTGTCAGCTTTTGAGTAAATTTGTGGTTTTTAGGTGTGGCTAATAGTGCGGAAAATACGGTAAGTAAAAAAAAAAAAAAAAAGAGGGGTAGTGTTAAGCTTTTTATTTTTATTGCGCCCTTACTCACTGTATAGTTTTCTTTTATTTGTGTATTGTTAATGCGGAAACTGGGTAACACATGGCACACTGACAAAGCTTAACCTAATGTTACTATAACAATCTACAAGGTTAATATAGGTTGCTTCTCTTTCTTCCCCTCCATTTTTCTGCATTCTTTTGTATCTCTAGTTATCATTATGTATACGTATTGTTGCATTTGAACAACTGTATTGTTGATAATAGAGGTAAATTATTGGTATTGTTCATTATCGATAGCGCTATTTCTATTGGTATTTGTATTGCTCCATTTGTAGTGTAACAATGCTCATTGTCATTTCTGTATTATCATTTATTTCGCTAACTGCTTCTTTGCTATCACTTTTACCATCATATTTGTACATATCGTATTTGCTGATGTTGCTCTATTGTTGTTGTTGTTATTAATGTGTTCGCTGTTGTTGTTTTTGTCTCTCTGTCTAATTCCCTTCTTGTCCCCACAATTTCTCCCTCTGTCTTCCTTTTTCTCTCTTTCTATCCCCTCCTGCTCCGGCTGCATTAAATGATAATATACATTTAATAAAGTCAAATACAAATAAGGCAACAAGAGAAGTATCCTACACTTCTCTTTTGTAAAGTAAATCTGAACAGCCGATATGTGCATCTACATCAACTATATGATTTGCCTGAGAAGCTGGACAGGACAAAAAAAAATAAATGAATAAAAAAAGGAAGAAAAAAACAGACAAAAAAAAACGTTAATGTGGAAGCGGATGTGACGTCACCAAACATGCGACGTCATCACGTTGTTGTGAACGTTCTCTCTTGGTGCGATATGCATGAAGAAAAATCTGTTTGTATGAAGAATAAATATGCCTTGGCTATGTAGCTGAAGAGAAGACGCTGAGTTGGCTCTCTGTTTACTGTCCCCACGCATGCGAACGTTGTTGCACTCTGCATATCAACCTCGTAACAGGTAAGATTAAATAAGCTTTGCTTCTTCCTACTCCTTTTTGGACATTTTTTTAATTAAATTTTTTTTTTTTTGTGGATATATTATATTGTAACTGTATGCATGTTCGAAATACACTTAGCAACAAGAGCAAACCTGACCTGTCGTCGAAGTGTTGCTGCATCCACAACGGTCATGTCATCGGATCCCCCATCCAGAGAGGCTTCGTAGGTTGATAACGCCATCCTTAAATGAGAGAAACACAATGACCTGTATTAAGTTTTCACATACAGTATAGTAGCTCGCATAAAACAGTACATGCAATTTCAAAGTATTTGTTGATATTTCAAGGCCATGTTCCACCCCTTGGCCTCGGGAGGTACAGTAGGTAGGAAAGCATGAGTAGAGGGGAGGAGGAACAAAATGAGTGCTACGTGATTGTTACCTGGATTCATTCAGGGGGTTGGAGCTTGAAGCCGACCCCCCTCGCAGTGATGGTTTTCTACAGAGGTAAGGAAATACGGGTTTGGGAAAAAGGGGAAAAATAAGAAGACAGAAGTGGCAAGTAGCATAGTGCTGGACACATGCTCACACAAGGGGCGTATTCATCCCATACATTTGTCATATGCTTCCAACAATTGCAGAGGCCTTTAACGAAGTTTGTTGTTTCGACTGATGTTTTCTTCACACATATTTGTAGAACTTGAACACCAAAAAACTGCTGTATATCACTTAAAAAAATATAATAACACAACCAGGAACAACATTTGGATTTCATAAGTGGGTGGGACAAAATGTACGTGATTACAGGGGGGCGTGGTTTGAAGGATAAAATGCATGTTTGCTTTTTTGCCCTTTTATATTTGTGTAAAACAATTTTAATACCATTTGACTCAAACCTAAATTCATTTAGATGCGTTGATTGAGACGTTTATTAGTAGATTGCACAGTACAGTACGTATTCCGTACAATTGTGACCACTAAATGGTAACACCCGAATAAGTTTTTCAACTTGTTTAAGTCGGGGTCCACGTTAATCAATTCATGGCATATGTTGTATTATTACAAATATATGATAATAAAAGTAACTCACGATTTGATTCGATTCCGATTCTTGACCTACTCAGTGGCCTAGTGGTTAGAGTGTCTGCCCTGAGATGGGTAGGTTGTGAGTTCAAACCCCGGGCCAAGTCATACCAAAGATTATAAAAATGGGACCCTTTACCTCCCTGCTTGGCACTCAGCATCAAGGGTTGGAATTGGGGGTTAAATCACCAGAAATGATTCCCGGGCGCGGCACCGCTGCTGTCCACTGCTCCCCTCACCTCCCAGGGGGTGGAACAAGGGGATGGGTCAAATGCAGAGGACACATTTCACCACTCCTAGTGTGTGTGTGACAATCATTGGTACTTTAACTAACTTAACTTAACTTTGGAAGTGACGATTCAATTTAGAATCGATTCTCGATTCAACCCACATCTGTAATATAGTATTTGGTATATAAATTATAATAAAACCTCCTGTTGGCCTAAAAACATCTTAAATTTTTTTATGTTTTTTAAATTTTATTTACAAAAATCACAGAATGTTAATCAATCTGGTAAAAGAAAATAGAGCAACCTAACTCCACCTTAATCCCACCTTTACAATACTTCGTAAATACATTTATTCAGCAATTGAGAAGACATAAAAATACAATACTTCAAAAGCATTGTTTTTTTTTTGTACCGGTAATTGATTCTCGAAAATTACGAATCGATTTAGAATCGCAATATATAAAAATCGCGATTTAGATGTGTATTTATTTTTATGAGCCCCCCTACATGATAACAAATTATTTGTCTATTTTAGTACAAATTTAAAAATAAAGGAAACGACCAGTGATGAGCGAGCTACTTGGAAAATGTAGTAAGCTAAGCTACACAACAAATGCAATTTTATTATTATACAGGAACGTTTTTTTAATGAATGCATATCATGTTTCTTGCACAAAATTTGGTAGCAGTTTTATCAGCAGTTTTATCAACAGCAAAGTTCTTCCAGGCTGAATTTATAAATGATAAATGATAAATGGGTTGTACTTGTATAGTGCTTTTCTACCTTCAAAGTACTCAAAGCGCTTTGACACTACTTCCACATTTACCCATTCACACACACATTCACACACTGATGGAGGGAGCTGCCATGCAAGGCGCTAACCAGCACCCATCAGGAGCAAGGGTGAAGTGTCTTGCTCAGGACACAACGGACATGACGAGGTTGGTACTAGGTGGGGATTGAACCAGGGACCCTTGGGTCGCGCACGGCCATTCTTCCACTGCGCCACGCCGTTCAATTTTGGATTGAAATTTGCCAGCGAGCCCACCTGTCAGAGTTTCCTCACTCATCTTTGTACTGACGTACGCATTGATCTGATCACTGATTGTAATTGCATGATTAATCTAAGTGTGTACATGATTAATGCGATAATTTGTTGATTAATCACATAAATTAACTCGTTAATTTTGACAGCGCTAATTTCTTTGCTTGCCATAACCTTTTTTTTTTTTTTCTAATACATTAAAATTGCTTATCTAAAATGTGTGCATTAAAGGGGTAATAATATTATGACTACTTTGTATTAGAAATGGCTACAGCAGAGGAGCCAGTCTGCCGCAGAACAAGAGGATAGTGAAAAAGAAGGAACTTACGGACTACGACGCCGGACTACATTGGCGCAATTTTCGGGTAAATCTTGACCATATATGGAGATATCCGCTGATGTCACCAATTGGAAAAATGGCATGAATGACAAATTCCAAACGGCTTGTTTGGAGGTAGTATGAAGGAAAGCAAGATTGTTTTATAAATACACTATACAAACAAAAGTATTTGGCCACCCATCCAAATGATCACAATCAGGTGTTCTAATCACTTGGCCTGGCCACATCCACTGGTGTGGATGAACTTGACTGGCCTGCACAGAGTCCTGACCTGAACACAATAGAACACCTATGGGATGAACTAGAACGGAGACTTAGAGCCAGGCCTTCTCGACCAATGCGCTTTTGGAAGAATGGTCGAAAATTCCTATAAACACACTCCGCAACCTTGTGGACAGCCTTCCCAGAAGAATTGAAGCTGTAATAGTTGCAAAAGGTGGACCGACATCATATTGAACCCTATGGGTTAGGAATGGGATGGCACTTCAAGTCCATATGTGAGTCCAGGCAGGTGGCCAAATACTTTTGACAATATAGTGTATCTCCGCCATGTCTCCATGGTTTCATTTCAAAGTTTTGGGACTTATGCAGATCCCAAATACACAAAAACAGGTACCAATAGGCAAGAAAAGTAGATTTTGCATAATAGGTCCCATTTAAGAATTTATTAAAAACAATTTTAATGCGGTGGTCGTGTGGAAACAACGTTTTGGTCACTTAATGCGGTTTAAAATGTGATCTTTTTTTTTTAGTTGCACTCAAAACTGTTAATTTAAAACAACAGTATAAAAATATAAGCTTATTTTCGAATCAAATTATTTGATTAATCGTTGCAGCTCTAACTGTCCTAATTTTGTCGCGTCCATGTGCATTTGTGGTGCGGTTGATGTGGTTGGACCAGGAAGTGGGCGGGACATAATGCTTGCCGCTCGCTCAACAAATGGGGCGAGACAGCCACACCGCAAATTATTTGCCACTTACCAAGATTTAAAATTGTATTTCTAGAAATGTCCCTAGTTAAGAGTTATTTACTTATTTTTGGTCATTGACTTTACATCATAACCCTAATTTTAGCCTTGATAATTATATTTTGTCTATTCTAGTCAAGAAAAGTTAAAATAGAGAAAATAATAAAATAAGATAATTTGGTTTTCCTCACAAAGAAAATCTTGTTTAAAAAAATTCTGCAACATTCCGAGGATGCTTAATTTAAGAATTGCAAATTGAATAAATAAAGTTAAAGTTAAAGTACCAATGATTGTCACACACACACTAGGTGTGGCGAAATTATTCTCTGCATTTGACCCATCACCCTTAATCACCCCCTGGGAGGTGAGGGGAGCAGTGAGCAGCAGCAGTGGCCGCGCCCGGGAATCATTTTTGGTGATTTAACCCCCAATTCCAACCCTTGATACTGAGTGCCAAGCAGGGAGGTAATGGGTCCCATTTTTATAGTCTTAATGCTTGTTTTCAGAATGAAATACTTATTCCTATCTTAAAAGTCCTGCTAATTTCTTGACATACAAATCTTAATTTAAGATATTATATCAAGTAAAGTTAACTAGCTGCATTGACAGAAAATTTCACCAGTTTTTAAGTTTTTTTTTTCTACATTTGAGTGTTTTTATCTTATATCTTGTCAGCACTTTTTTGCAGTGCCCCTATCCGTGACATACAGCAGCTATACGCTGCAAAATCTGAAATCTAAGTAAGATTAAATATCTCAAATAAGGGTGATATTTGTTTATTTTCTGTCTGATAAGATAATTCTTCTCACTAAGCAGATTTTATGTTAGAGTGTTTTACTTGTTTTAAGTGTTTTGGTCCTAAATGATCTCAGTAAGATATTACAGCTTGTTGCTGAGATTTTATGACCTATATTGAGTAAAACATGCTTGAAACTAGAATATCAACTGCTGCAAACCTGTGTCATCAACACTCACAAGTATAAAACTACTTTTTTAAAGTAATAATTTCTTACTTCAAGCATGAAAAAAAAAATCATGATGTATGCATATCATTATGTCAAGGTAATGGCACTAGCATTTACTTAATTTAAGAATATTTTTCAACATATTGAGCAAAAAGGTCTCTTTTTTTTCTACCAAGAAAAGTGCACTTGTTATTAGTGAGAATATACTTATTTTAAGCTATTTTTGGGTTCATTGAGGTTAGCTAATTTTACTTATTTTGGAAAGTCTTGACAAGCTGAATTTTCTTGTTCTATTGGCAGATAATTTTGCTTACTTCAAATAAAATACCCCTAATTTTTAAATATTTTTTTCTTGTTTTTGAACACTGACTTTTTGCAGTGTAAGAGTGTCATAATCAGGATATGTTCTTTAATTGAATATTATTTTGGTGTTAATAGACAACACAGTATTAACAGTTAGTATAACTCATGCAAATGTTTACTTTTAGCCCAAGAAATATGACGATTAGTACAATATATTTAACCACAAGGTACAAAAGTCTATTTATAGGACCAATTCTGCATTGTGTTTTCTAAAAATAACATATCACAACGTGGCAAAAAAAACCCTCTCACTTAAGATGTACATAAATATGTATTTCCTATTAGAGTGAGCTTGGCTGCTTAAGAAACGCTGACTGACTTTGAACTTTGAACAAACTCTCCTCACCGCCGACAAGAGATTTGTGACAATTAGGAGGTCACCTGCGAGGGTTTTCATCCAAGACCTCAAGGACCTGCTGGTAGGCCCGGCGTGTAGTGGACTGGAGGAAAGATAAAACGCCACTAGCGCTGTACAGCTTGTGCTCTTCTTCGGCCGCAGTGGGAGGGGAGCGGGGGTGAAGGGTGGCTTGTGGGGGCGGTGCCCCACTGCTCGGAGGCAACCGTTAAGAGCAGCCAATTTAGAAAACAAAAAATGAAAAGAAATGGGACAGATGAAGAGAGAAGGGAACAAGGAAGGAAAGGGACAGAAATAAGGAGAAGGAACTATCCTCAAATATGTACATTTTACAAATCAATAGTGCTTGATTGCTCAACAAGAAAGGATTTAGGCCATGTCCATACACACACTTTAAACACTCTTCTATGCCTTCTGGCCTCTTGTCCACATACAAACGCATACATGTCCTTAAAAACTCACACTTTTGAAACCGCTGGCCAGTGTGACGAGTTTCAAAAATCGGTCCTCACATCGTCTGATGATGTCACAAATGTGCGCCGTCATTTCCATGGTACAATGACAAAACAACACTGGCTTGCCGGCTTTGAACATACTAAGAGGACATACTTTGACAAGCAAGACTTGTTGGCCTGTGCCAAAACCTCATTCAGAATTTGGGTACAGTTCAAGCGCTATTTTGGGTTACGGTCTATTTCTAGTCTTGCACCAATCACTGCTAATCATGCTTTCCCTCCCTTTCTTGTCGATGGTGCCTTTTTAAGATGGTCAAGTCTGGGAATGAACAACATAAAAAATGACATTGACAACACTTTTTGCCTCTTTCCAGCAACTTTGTGATACATTTCCACTCCCTAATCAAGACTTTTTTTTAGATATCTACAGATTCGCAGTTTTGTTCGTAACACTTTTTCAAACTTACCGAATGACAGTTTTAGATGCTTTGTTGACACCACTTTAAAAGGATCAATTACACATATTTACATT
The DNA here is from genome assembly GCF_033978685.3 of Nerophis lumbriciformis. Taxonomy (NCBI): domain Eukaryota; kingdom Metazoa; phylum Chordata; class Actinopteri; order Syngnathiformes; family Syngnathidae; genus Nerophis; species Nerophis lumbriciformis. Next base: position 16,716,004 of record NC_084577.2, on the reverse strand, counting down.
ACAATTTTTTATTTACGGCCTGAGTCTCTGAAATCTATTAACTCACTTTGGGAGGAGGATTTAGGAGTGACTTTTCTTTGGAGAGCTGGACAGAGATTTTAAGTAGAGTTCATAAGTCTTCTATTTGTGCTGGACACAGCCTTACTCAATGCAAGCTAACACATCGTACTTACTATATCATGGTCCAGCTAGCTAAGATGTATGACGGAATATCGCTATTATGTGATCGGTGTCAACAGTCCCCAGCTAACTTAAAACATGTTTTGGATTTGCCCATCCATGTGGAGTTATTGGACTTTGGTAATTGGCGAAAAGATCGAACCGAATCCTCTAAGTGGACCATTTGGGGTAGTACTAGGGGTGTAACGGTACGTGTATTTGTATCGAGCCGTTTCGGTACTGGGGTTTCGGTGCGGTGCGGAGGTGTACCGAACGAGTTTCCACACGAACATATTAAGAAGCGTACTGCAAACAATACTCAAAAAGCCAGAGATTTGAGGCATTTAAGAAACTCCGCCCGGACAGCTACGCTAAAGAGGACATGTCTGGTGAAAAGAGGACGTATGGTCAGTCTATCGTAGCCCGTTAGCTGCTAGCAAAAGAGGACATGTCCGGTGACCGGGCTAGGATAGACTGACCGTACGTCCTCTTTTCACCGGACATGCCCTCTTTTGCGGGGCTGTCCGGGCGGAGTTTCTTAAATGCCTCAAATCTCCGGCATTTTGAGTTATGGTTGCGTGTATTAACAATGTACTTTCAGGGTTAAGAAGGGGTTAAAAACAAAACAAATTGTGCGCGCAGCAGCATTCGTGAGGGAGGGGCAGAGACAGAGAGTGAGAGCAAGAGAGTTATGATAAACGCGCATGCGTCGCCAGGCTCTGCTTTTTATCCATAGATTTATCAGATTTAATTTTTTATTATTTATAGCAGGGGTGTCAAAAGTGTGCCCCGGAGGCCATTTGCGGCCCACAGCTAATGTTTTAAAGGCCCACGGCACCATTCTAAAAATACTTTAAAATAAACAAAAACATAACAAAGGTGAAATAAAAAAGCTTAAAGGTGAAATGTAATTTAGAAAAAGTTGCAATGTTGACTAATAAAACAAAGCTGGTTTTTTTCTCTTTCAAACTGTCATTGCTCAAAACATAATATTGAATCAAAATCAATGTTATTATGAATTATTGACCTATCCAAGGTTCCGATGACTTCTCATCAAATATTCCACTAAGAAAAATATTTTTGGTGGAAGATTTTGCAAATTTGGTAAATAAATAACCAAAAAATTTATATTTTGTTGTTTTCTTACTGTACCGAAAATGAACCGAACCGTGACCTCTAAACCGAGGTACGTACTGAACCGAAATTTTTGTGTACCGTTACACCCTTAGGTAGTACCTCAGTCATCTTCCCTTAGCGAATCCAAAACGTATCTTGAAGCATTCAATACTTTACTAGAAGACTCATTGTGTTAAATTGGAAGGCAACAGCGCCTCCTTGTCACACCCGCTGGATTAAAGATGTTCTGTATTTTCTCAAACTGGAGACGATTAGGCTGACATTGAACAGTTGTTCTGTGAAGTTTCAGAAAGTATGGGGTGATTTCCTAAAATATATAAAAGAGACTGATCTCAAATTTAACCACAATTGAAAAGTAATTGAAAGGTAGATAATTGATGAGCCTTTTGTCTGCTTTTGTGTATTGCTGCATCGTGTTGGAGACATTCAGGAGTGCAGTTGTCTGTGGCTTCATGTCAATATTTGCCTGTACTTATTTGACTGATGCATATATTTTTTTCAATTACTGTATTTTTCTGAGTATAAGTCGCTCCGGAGTATAGGTTGCACCGGCCAAAAATGCTTAATAAAGAAAGAAAAAAACATATATAAGTCACATTTTTTGGGGAAATGTATTTGATAAAAGCCAACACCAAGAATAGACATTTGAAAGGCAATTTAAAATAAATAAAGAATAGTGAACAACAGGCTGAATAAGTGTACGTTATATGAGGCATAAATAACCAACTGAGAACGTGCCTGGTATGTTAACGTAACATATTATGGTAAAAGTCATTCAAAAACTATAACATATAGAACATGCTATATGTTTACCAAACAATCTGTCACTCCTAATCGCTAAATCCCATGAAATCTTATACGTCTAGTCTCTTACGTGAATGAGCTAAATAATATTATTTGATATTTTACGGTAATGTGTTAATAATTTCACACATAAGTCGCTCCTGAGTATAAGTCGCACCCCCGGCCAAACTATGAAAAAAACTGTGACTTATAGTCCGAAAAATACGGTACAATTTATACATAATTTTTGTGGGTTACTTGTTTGTGGGAGAAAAAAGAACATTTGACATGTGTTTGATTGTATTTCTTGTCTGTATATGTCAAAAATGTAATAAACAAATGTTTTAAACAAAAAAAAAAGAAAAAAGAAAGGGATATGCCGATTGATCGGCCGCTTTTCGTTAAAAATTAAGTGGTCGTCATTGCCGATTTATTGCTGATCACAAACCCTAAATCCCTCTGGCTGACACTGCATTTATTTGATTTTTATCCCCATGCATAGTGTGGAGCCACTCCCCCTCGCTAATAATAATCACCTCCATTACGGCATATAAACTTAATTTCTTAGTACTGTGCTATACATGTTACACACTGAGGGCAAGCCTGGAGCAGGCATGCTAAGCTATCCGCTAAGCTAGCTTTAAACAACAGCAATAATTAAGTGCTTAGTAAAGTTTAAGAAGTGTAGATGGAACCACGTTGCAAAAGAAAGTAAGCGTATTAACAGGAAATTAACAAGTAGGTTAGTAGGAGTTAGAGAGAGGATAATATAACAAATATTGGGGTGTCAGCATTGTCACAGTCAGTACCCAAAGCCAAGAGGAGGGAGAATTGCCTCATAAATTGGTGGTGTCGATACTAATCAGTATATGTCCGATACAAGACTGATAAGGTCGCTATTTTTATTTACTCAAAATCATTTTCTTTGTTTTTGGTTATGTTCACAAACTCACGGAATAATTCACTGGCCAAAGGAAGACTTTGAGGGCGACTTTGAGGCAAAAACCAAAGGATGTTAGTACATACTTAGTAGCTTTGGTTTAGTTATTGTGTACGATTGACTTTGTTTTGATCAAACAATTGTATGCAATAAAAGACAATAAAGAACTACTTAAAATAAATATTGTGTTGATATTGTTAAACTGTCAGTAGCAATCCCCATAAATAAATGTCAAGATTTACACTTAATGCATGTGATCGATACAGAGAGCTTTGGATATTTTGTTGAAGTATCCCACAATGCATTCAATGCACACATAATATTTCTGAACTATTCAGTAGAAAATAACATTCCAACAGACTTTGTTACAATGGAGAAATACCCTGAGTCACATGATAAGAAGTCCCTTCGTCGTTATAAGGAGCAAACAGCCGTAATTGAATGCAAGGATCCGTACAAGATCGAAAAGTCTGAATGGAGTAGAGATCAGACATCTTCCTCAATGTTTCATACCCGGACTTGATGAACTACTTAATTTTCCAACCGAGCCCATTTTACACAGTCTCAAAAGTTTTGTTTGTTAATGGGTTTGTGACTTTTGTGTTTATCTGTATAAACCCAGTGGACATCTTGTAGTCAAGGCCAGAGTCATGCACTCGCAGAATTGATCCGGCCCAAGTTTGACATCTTGGATTATTAGGAATAACCAATCTAATGTCATGTCAGCACACTGTGACTGTAAAGCAGGATAGTGAGAATGTTGTTCTGTCAGGTTCAAACACTGATGACATCTATTAATCAGACAAGAAGCAAGGAATCAATCAGAGACAGAGTTCAATCTAGCTCATGAGGAGGAGGAAGTCCTTGGCTGTTGGCGGGCTCAAACAAAGATAACATCTACAGCTGAGGCCACCCCTCAGACAAGAAGTATTTGTCCTTGCTCACATTAGAAAAAGTCCAACTTGAGCACAATAGCTAAATAACTAAAGCAACGGACTTTAAGCATACTAAAGTTAGTGTGATAATATATATATAATTATTCTAACATTTCTCATGTCGATTCGCTTTTGTTTTATGTGGAGACCACAGTCCGGATAAGAGAGGTGAGTACTATATTCATCAATACAACTACTATCAAAGTTCTGACCAAGCACATCAAGTTAATGCAAACTGGGACTGTATTTTTTTTAGATTAATTTCTACTTACAAAATATTCTTATGGCTAGCGGCAATGCATTATGTGAAATGTAGAAAAACCTGAAGCCCTCTATTGGTATCGGCCGGTCTGACACATGGATGATTGGTATCGGAATAGGCAGCATAACACCCTGATCGGAACATCCCTAGTCATAGGAAATAAACATTATCTCATGTTTTTAACCCTTATTGAACAACAGAACATAACATGATTTACTTATGAGTGTTACTGTGTTAGTTTCACAAACACACACTCTTTAGGCAATTAAAAAATATATGTATGTTGTTTCCTGGACACTGTGAGTGTGGGCTGATCTCAATTATAATGTACATGTCATTGCATAACACCTAACATTATCACATTGACAGAGGCGTAATGCCACCAAGTCACCTTTGGCTGCTTTTCCAGGCTTCTGATTGGACAAAATGTGCATGAAAGCAGGTGAATGCGTTTGCATGTGGACACTTGTGTGGATGTATCCGTGTTCGTGTGGACATTGCCTTTGTGACATACAAAGCAAAACTAAGCAAGAACAGCCCTGAAGAAATCATTCACATCATCTTCAGTGCAGAACTTTTCACATGCTACATAGAACCCACACACACGTATGACTATTATGATAAAGCAAAAGCACAAACCACAATTTAAGAAACGAGCTGTGAAAAGGGGTCTATGTAAAAATATGGAGAGCAAATCTGTACTGTGATGTATAAGATGTGAACCTTTTTTAGATTGATCAATTAGTAGTAATTACATTTTAGTTGTCAATTGATTAGTGACAAAACGCAGATGGGCCATTTCACCGATCGGTGCCATGAACATCCCCAGGAAGCACTATATAGCATACTTGCCAACCTTGAGACCTCCGATTTCGGGAGGTGGGGGCGTGGTTAAGGGGGGAGGAGTATATTTACAGCTAGAATTCACCAAGTCAAGTATTTCATATATATATAAGAAATACTTTATATATATATATATATATATATATATATATATATATATATATATATATATATATATATATATATATATATATATCAATCTATCTATCTATCAAGAGGGACAGAGACAGCGCACAGTGCATGTGGATCACATGTTACCATGGCGAGAAAACATGGAGAGACTGCCAGTTATCTAGTCTCCACCAATTGCAGAAAATGTGCCATCAGTACAACTGGACAGTGCTGTTACAGTTCGATCACCAGGACCATCAGTGAGTCAGACACAAACTAGTCTCATCATTGAACCAGATTCAAGGGCTGCTGAGTTGCCATCATCAGAACCCAGATCACCCACAACAAAAACTCCACCAGTGATCCATAGGTGCCCAGAAAGGTTTCGAGTACCACCAAAAAAACTGAATCTCTGAAGAGAGTATAAAAATCTGTGTTAAAGATGTACAAATACTGTTTGTATAATAAGCATGTGATTGTTTACAAATGAGGGTTAAGAGTTCAGTACTAAAAAAAGAAAAAAGAATGTGGCTTAAGTACAGTTTTTTAATTGAACTGCTGCATTTTTTGGTTGGGTTGTTTATTTCTTTTGAGTAACTTCTACAATTCTAAAAGGGGAGGAATGTAATAGAGTGATCTATGTTTATCTGTTGCCATCTCCTGGTGAATGTTTGCTATAGCGTACTGGGGTTACTTTTTGGTTGGCCAACAATTTACGTGGTGTTGCGCACCGGACGTCAAGTGTGTGAGTCTGTTCTGAAGTCTACAGTAAAGAGACGTACTTCATCACCTCGCCTGGTTATTGCCTCCAACTCAATATATTACAACAACATTGACCTGGAGGGGGCGTGGCCTCCAGGTCCACCTGAATTTCGGGAGATTTTCGGGAGAAGATTTGTCCCGTGAGGTTTTCGGGAGAGGCGCTGAATTTCGGGAGTCTCCTGGAAAATCCGGGAGGGTTGGCAAGTATGCTATATAGACAATGTCCTACACATCGATCTGATTGCTTTTTTTAATAAATGCAATTTAAAAGATCACCGGTAATATAAAATTATCTTGAAAACTAGAAAAATAGCATTGTTGCCAGGCCATGCATACTAAAATTAGACTTTACCGTGAAATATAATCATTTAAATCCTTCAAAAGTATTATATTCCTACAAATTTGTGTTACTTCTTATTCTCAACTATACTTGAAATATATTTTCTTTAAAAAAAAGTAAAATTTACACTTCAATAACTAAGGTTTCACTCAGTCCTGTTACCCAAATTACCCCTTTTGAAATATTTGGAATATCCCACAAAGCACGTGGTCTACAGGTAGTTGCATCACCTCAATGATTGGTCAAAGGGCACTCACGTGACTACAGGGTGACTAACTTAGAGTTGATGCAACGTGCTTGCGGCGCTTCCTTGTTAGTTTTTTGACGTGTAAAAATGCCCTGTTGTGCAGCATGGTGCTGCTCCACCCTCGAGAATTGTGGAAACCTTTTACATCGCTTTACCAACAACCCGGAGAGGAGACAAGTATGGAAGGTTCGCCATCAACACAGGAGAGCCACCAATTACAGCCTCTTGTACGGGGAAAACACGACACGTCTGCATTTTGTTCAGGAGAGAACACACAGAAGATAATACAAATAATAACAGTAGAAGTTAATCAATTAAAGAGATAGTCAGTTTTTGTCTCAGTAAAACTAAGATAATGCTATTTGGTAACAGAAGAGAAAGTCAAACACAAATATAAATAGACGGACATTGAAAGAGTAAAAGAAACCACATGTTGGGTGTAATAATAGAAGATAAAATTGAGAATATGATATAAAATATACACCATGAAGTGGCAAAAAATATGTGAATTATTATTAAAACAAAATATGTTCTGGCCAAAAAAAAATCACTCCACATTCTCTACTGCTTACTAGTGTTATCATATCTGAGTTATTTTGCAGAAATATGGGGAAATAACGACAAAAGTACCCTTATTCACTCAAAACATCAGTTCGAATAATACATAATGAGTAACACATACAGTGAGTACAAATACATCGGAGGCACCCACCACAGTTGACATCCTTCGCATAAAAGTCACCAATTCTCCGTGATTGTTGGTCCAAAGCAAATGAAGATTTTGGCATAATGAGTGGTTTTTTTGGTCACTCTGTGTAATTTTTTTAATTTTTGCACCGTCGGGTGCGTGTTAAAGTGCATGCTGGTCACTAAACATTGCAGGAAAGTAGAATCAGAGTGTGTCAAATCTGCCTGCAAAATTATACGTTTGCAAAATAAAGCATGTAATGAACTGGAGTATGTTTTGAACATTATTTAGACAAACTATTTTGTCAGAAACGACAGCAATTGCATTCATCCGGGCACAGCCGCATACGTCCTTAGTAGCAGACATGGCGTCTTATTATTTAGTTGGCCATACTCTATTCAGACTAGTGGTACACATATTACAGTTTGAGAGTCACTGCTGTAGACGTTCACCCCGCAGCACCTGCAGTGAGTGAACTTGTCCCAAAATATGGCGCTGTAGCACAAACAATAACAGACCTTTCCAGTGTCTGTTGAAAACTATTTGTTGTATACAAATCATTATGACCATTAGCGGGGGGTAAAAAAATCCATAAATTATCCACGCCGTTTTATAGGCCGCGGGATTTGAAGCGTAGGAAAAAAGTAGCTGCTTATAGTCCAAAATTTAACAACCTTTAAAAAAATGTTTTTTTTAACATATCACACAACTTACCCTTTTTTTTTTTTTTTAATTGTTCACTGTGTGCATTGTCAAATTTAGAGTTGAAAAAGACACAAACATAAGTTTATTTTTAGATGAGTTACAATAAGCAAATGGCATTGATTCGGTGGAATGGCCCAGATACAGACGCCTTAAAGGCAGGGACTAAAGACAACCAGCTCTCTCTTCCAGAACAAAAAGGAAGATAACAAGCGTGGAAAGGAGCACTAGGAATGAGAAGCAGCATGCAGAGGAAGTATCCAATAGCCAATACTGTGCGGCTGAACAAATACTCACGAAGCATCGTGCATCAGTTGACTGCTATGACGGACGGCGGCATTCTCGCTAGCTGAGCGTTCTCGCCTTAATCGCCCTTGGGGCCGCAGCTAGGAGAAATAATCACAATGTGTCTATCCATTGCAGGGATTTACAGGAATAATTGATTATTTTATTTGTAGATTTTCCACACTGTAATGGAACAGCATTGATTGCTTACCACTGCTTCGCTTTCCGGAGTCGCTCTTTGCTCCTCCTCCAGGAAGTCGAGAGGCCGCTCGCTGAGTGTGAGTACTCTGGGCGGGGTCTTCAGGGACAAGGCTTCTAATGGCGTCGACTGGATTAAATCGAGGTCTCTCGGCCTTGCATACTGGGTGTCTTCATTGTCTCCTGACATAAGAAAAAAGTTCCATGAAATACCGTAAGAGCAATTCCTAACTTTGATGAAGCATCACAACAAACTAAACCAGCTGTTACATTTACACACTGTCCCTCCAAATAATCAGATGAAAGTGTACATTATTAAGTACACTGACCTGAGATAACAATTCTTTCTGGAACCTGCATTATGACACTGTGCGGATACTGCTGTGGGCCAATACCGGGGTCCTCCTGGCCTTGTGGAGCCACTTTGAGCATCTCAGGGATCCGCATCCTCTGGCTGATCCCCTCTGTGTACTCCAGGTCATAGTGGATACGGTTCATCTCCGCCATCTCGGCAATGGGGGAGGGGAATGTTGCACCACTCATTTGGCTGTACAAAAACAATAAGATCAATTCACTGATGAGCTTATTGTGAGGTACATAAACTGACTTTTCATAATAAATACATCAACTACTAATGCATCATATTGTAGTTCCTCCAGGATTTCGCTGGCTTTTTTGTGACTGTTGCTGCCTGAATTTGCCTAAGCTTTTTCAGAAAGTTGCTTTGAGGATACATTTTTTCTCAATGACGCTGAGACAACTCGTGAAAAGTGTTCCTTCACCTCAAAAAGCAAAGGACTTCAACAAAAAATGGAAAACACATACTGTAGTGATGTTTTACTCCCTTTATACATGCACACAAAAACCAATACATATACAAACAGAGTATTTAAAGTTCCATGCCCTCATGCGGTTCAGATTTAATAATTGTATTAATTGCACTCAAACTAGGCCTGGGTGATATGGCCTCAAAAGAAAATCTCAGATTTCTTCCAAAAAAAATGTATCTGCAATTTTCCCGACGTTTTTCATTTGAAAGAAACCAATGGATACAAATATAGATATTTCATACCAAGCTTTACTTATATTTAATAAAAAACGGGTAGTGGGAAATAGCACTGCATACACTGCATTTCACTCGAATAAAGCGGGTTCATTTTTAAAACAGATATAAATTGGACTTCGTATAAAATAATTTTTCAAAAAACTGTGATGCTTTTGCTTATATGTGTACCAATAGGCATTGTCCGAATCCAATATATAACCTCTGATGTGAGGCTCAAGATGATCCCCTGCTGGACCCACTATGGACTGGACTCTCACACTATTAACATCTGCGGTCCCCTCCAAGGTTCCTCATTGTATCCCATTGGGTTGAGTTTTTTCTTGCCCTGATGTGGGATCTGAGCCGAGGATATCGTTGTGGCTTGTGCAGCCCTTTGAGACACTTCTGATTAAGGGCTATATTAATACACTTTGATTGATTCTTATTTCTACTGTTATATTTTATTCTTATTGTTGCTTTTTATTTGTATTCTTATTGTTATATTTTCGATTTTATTTCCATTTATACCATTATTTACTTTGTACTTTTCAAAATTCGATCTCAATTGTGTACGCCGCTGCTGGAATTTAAATTTTCCTGAGGGAACTCTCCTGAAGGAATCAATAAAGTACTATCTATCTATGAGATTACATTACGTTATAAACACTAGTTTATTATTGGTTATTTCTTCAGTTTAAGAGCATGATGTAGACAAAAGTCTGTCTGCCTACTAGGGTTGCCACCCGCCCCGTAAAATACGGAATCGACCCGTAATTGGGACTGAAATGTTGCATCCCGTATTGAATGAATCGGGGTGCGGTTTCTTTCGTATTTTCCTATTTGTCCCATGCGTCTGTCACACACTGAACACTGAATTTAACAAAAATGAACAAAATAAAAGCTAAGCGGACCCCCGAGTGTGGCTGTACATGATACATCTGGTTCGCTCTCTTTGTCAAATCCTCTCCGACTCCGTCTGCCTGCACGCAGCCCCGCCCCCCTGCGCTGTCTGTCATGATGGTTGCCTAGTTAGGCTGCTGACCGCACCAGGGTGCACCTACATCCGATACTCCACTGTGTCCTCAACCTCAAAAGAGAAAACACCTCCAAAAATATGCACTTTTTCTACTGTTTTTCTCTTCATCTTTTCATTTGGGTTCACACAAAAAAGAGTTTCATTTTACTATAGTTCTCTTAAAGTGTCCCCAGACAGGCTTTGTTACAGCACTTCATATGCATATAATACAGTATATGCTCAAGTTCAGTCTATTCAGCACACAAGTGTTTCATTTGTTTCCTCTTAAAGTAAAAGTGTCCCCAATCGTTAAATGAATATATATTTACATTTCATTTAAGTATTGTCCTCTTTCAGTAAAGGTGTCCCCAGACAGGCTTTGTTTAATTTACAGCACTTTATATATATATAGAACACAGTAGGCTAGGCCTATATGCTCAAGTTCAGGCTAGTTACGATACATGGAAGTAATCATTTATCTAAACATGTATACGCAAGTTCAAGTGTTCCATTTACTTTTTTGGGTGTTAAATTGCAAACCTTTGTTTAATTTACAGCACTTTAGCAATGTTCATGGCTAATAAAGCACTTTAAACTTTTAAGTATGACTAAATGCTTTCTTGACTTCCCCGTCCTTACTGACCACCAAGTGACCCCAGGGGCCAGGGCCCAGACGCTAATACGACGTGTGAAATAATGTCAATTAAATCAAAGCATTTCGTTTTTTAATATACAAGATACACACGTTTCTATGCATTTCAGGGTTTTGGGGAGCCAAACCCTCAAATTTATTTTGGCCGTGCCGTCGTGAGGAGTGTTCCTTATTTCCAGTTCTGAAAGGTGGCAACTAGAGATGTCCGATAATGGCTTTTTTGCCGATATCCGATATTGTCCAACTCTTAATTACCGATTCCGATATCAACCGATACCGATATATACAGTCGAGGAATTAACACATTATTACGCCTAATTTTGTTGTGATGCCCCGCTGGGTGCATTAAACAATGTAACAAGGTTTTCCAAAATAAATCAACTCAAGTTATGGAAAAAAATGCCAACATGGCACTGCCATATTCATTATTGAAGTCACAAAGTGCATTATTTTGCCTCAAAACAGCAGCTTGGAATTTGGGACATGCTCTCCCTGAGAGAGCATGAGGAGGTTGAGGTGGGCGGGGAGGGCAGGGTTGAGGTGTGGGGAGGTAACAGGGGGTGTATATTGTAGCGTCCCGGAAGAGTTAGTGCTGCAAGGGGTTCTGGGTATTTGTTCTGTTGTGTTTATGTTGTGTTACGGTGCGGATGTTCTCCCGAAATGTGTTTGTCATTCTTGTTTGGTGTGGGTTCACAGTGTGGCGCATATTTGTAACAGTGTTAAAAGTTGTTTATACGGCCACCCTCCGTGTGACCTGTATGGCTGTTGACCAAAATTGCCTTGCATTAAGTTGTGTGTGTGAAAAGTCGTAGATATTATGTGATTGGGCCGGCACGCGAAGGCAGTGCCTTTAAGGTTTATTGGCGCTCTGTACTTCTCCCTACATCCGTGTACCACTCCGTACGGCGGCGTTTTAAAAAGTCATACATTTTACTTTTTTTAAACCGATACCGTTAATTTCCGATATTACATTTTAAAGCATTTATCGGCCGATAATATCGGCAGTCCAATAACTTTATCTTTAATGTCTTCATTCACTCGTTATTTTCGCATTTCTGTTGCATGTTTAAGTATAAAACCGCAATTAGTTTTTTTCCCCCTCAAAATCGTGCGTGCCTTGTGTGAACCCACCTCTACAGCCAATGTGTGACGTCATTTGAGATGTAAACAAAAAAGATAATAATCACATGGTGAGAACCCATGACTTTGTAGACACACTCAAGTTTATCAGATGACAGTGCAGCACACACATATTTACAACAAACTAAATACACCTAATACATTTATCCATATGGTAAACACCGGATAATAATATTAATGCAATAAGAGATCCTAATATTTGACATAGTATGTTTTATTTCCTAGGCTTCCACACAGGTTAGCAAAGCTACGAGAGCGGTCACCCTCAAACTTGTTGAAACTAAAATACACCAATATTTCTAATAAATGCAATTTAAACGAAGCTCAGTGCTGTTGTTCATTAAATGTGTTGCGCATCTGACATTAGGAGAAAGAATCTTATTTTTTGTGTAAAAGACGCTAACCCAACCAGTTAGCATTAGCGTCATTGAAAGAGTTGGGAGCTTGTTTCTCACCTTGTGTTCCTTTTCTGAAGGTAGCTACGTCCTCGCAGGTTCTTTTTACCAGGTCCCGATTGGCGAAGAAAGCTTTGAATTTACCCCAAAATACAGACAAGTGACGAACAATGAGTGTAAAGGGCGGGAGCTGTCAAGTGTGTTATTGTCAGAGAGGAACCTCCTCTCATGCGCGTCTGTGCGCTCAGTAGGACAGGAAAGTACATGTCGTCACAGGAAGTGACGTCACGGGAACGCGCGCTCAAATTAAAAGCACAGACGTTTTTTGGGTTTTTTTTAACCGTCAACGTGTTACGTATAATTTAATACACCTGTATAATATAGTACGAGACCAGATTAAACATAACTAGCCATTATTGTTGTGAGTGTATTCATTAAAAAACATATTTACTGAGGGATATGTGCGTGCAGACACATGGTGATTAATTTGTGTTGTTTTTACAAAAGCTTTTGGACACTGAATTTATGTACCTGAATTTTTAGCGTTTGAGTTTCAAATTATGCTGACGATTTCATTGAATAAAAAAATGTGAGTAAAATATGTGTGGTTTTAAAATTAAGTGTAAAATAAATTAATTTAAAAAAAACTAATTGTAAAAAAAAAAAAAAATCGATGAAGATTCAGTGTATAAGTGTAATAAAAATTAAATGTAAAAACAATCAGTGCAGACATATTTGTTTGCTTCAAAATTCAACCACTTCCGGTCATTTAAGCCTGAAGCACCTCATTGGCTGGATCAGAGACAGGAACGTTCGCTTCAGTCTTGAGTGACCGGAAGTGAATCCTGAGTTTTGAAGCAAGTAATATTTCTGCACTGGATTTTTTAATGCACTGATTTATCAATCAATGTTTATTTATATAGCACTATATCACAAGTGTCTTAAAGGGCTCCCCAAGCCACAACGACATCCTTGGTTCAGAGCCCACATAAGGGCAAGGAAAAACTCACAACCCAGTGGGACGTCAATGTGAATGACTATGAGAAACCTTGGAGAGGACCGCAGATGTGGGTGACACCCCCCCATAGGGGAGACCGGATGCAATGGACGTCGAGTGGGTCTGACATAATATTGTGAAAGTCCAGTCCATAGTGGATCTAACATAATAGTGAGGGTCCAGTCCATAGTGGGGCCAGCAGGAGACCATTCCGAGCGGAGACGGGTCAGCAGCGCAGAGATGTTCCCAACCGACGCACAGGCGAGCGGTCCACCCCGGGTCTCGACTCTGGGCAGCCAGCACTTCATCCATGGCCACCGGACCTGTGCCCCCCCCCTTCCACAAGGGACAGAGGGGCAGAGCAGAAAAGAAACGGCAGATCAACTGGTCTTACATTGTACCTATTTTTATGGACTTGCTTCGAATTGAATTTTGACACAATTCATTTTGTACAATAATTTTTTACATTGAATTTTAAACTCTGTACAAACTGAATTTTGAAACACAAAAAATGTAATGAAATGTTTTTATTCAATAAAATAGTCAGTCAAATTTGATGTAAAAAAATTTAACAAAAATTTTTTTCGTTTTAAATACACAAAATAATCTCCACACAGAGACCACATAACACAGGTATACTCTTTTAGGTATACTATTTTAAAGATGTGCCATTTGGATTTACACTGTATGAAAAAAAATGTGAAAAGGAATTTTACCTTTGCAACCTCATTATACTATTGGCTAAGTTTTATATTCATAAATGTAAGTTTCTCAATACCCGACCTGTTGTTTGTGCCTTTATAAAAGATTTAGAACTCTATGTTAAAACACTCTCCACCTCTAACAACCAAAAAGCTGTGAAAACGATGCTGTGTTCCAAATGTAAATTATTTACTGAAATTGAGAGAGCCTATAGCTTTGCACTTTGTTTATTATACATACAGTATATATATATATATATATATATATATATATATATATATATATATATATATATATATATATATATATATATATATATTTATGTATATGTATATATATATATATAAATATATATATATACATATATATGTATATATATATATATTTATGTATATGTATATATATATATAAATATATATATATATATATATATATGTATATATATATATAAATATATATATATATATATAAATATAAATATATATATATATATATATATTTATATATTTATATATATACACTGTATATATATATATATACATATATATATATATATATATATATATATATATATATATATATATATATATATATATATATATATATATATATATATATATATATATATATATATATATATAAAATAGAGATGTCCGATAATATCCGATAAATGCTTTAAAATGTAATATCGGAAATTATCGGTATCGTTTTTTAAATTATCGGTATCGTTTATTGTTTTAATTTTTTATTTTAATTTTTTTATTAAATCAACATAAAAAACACAAGATACACTTACAATTAGTGCACCAACCCAAAAAACCTCCTTCCCCCATTCACACTCATTCACACAAAAGGGTTGTTTCTTTCTGTTATTAATATTCTGGTTCCTACATTATATATCAATATATATCAATACAGTCTGCAAGGGATACAGTCCGTAAGCACACATGATTGTGCGTGTTGCTGGTCCACTACTAGTACTAACCTTTAACAGTTAATTTTACTCATTTTCATTCATTACTAGTTTCTATGTAACTGTTTTTATATTGTTTTACTTTCTTTTTTATTCAAGAAAATGTTGTTAGTTTATTTATCTTATTTTATTTTTATTAATTAAAAAAAAAAAAGGACCTTATCTTCACCATACCTGGTTGTCCAAATTAGGCATAATAATTTGCTAATTCCACGACTGCATATATCGGTATCGGTTGATATCGGTATCGGTATTTAAAGAGTTGGACAATATCGGAATATCGGATATCGGCAAAAAGCCATTATCGGACATCCCTAATATATATATATTTTGCATTCTATTTGAGTTACTTTGAATTTACAAACCCCTGGCGCTGTTTTGTACTGTGTTTGTACTTAATGTGATTATTATTTCTCAACTGTTTGTAAATGTTGAAATGCATAAATAAAGGTTAAAAAATAAATAAAATAAAAAATAAAAAAAACAATTCCCTAACAACACTTAAAAATGTGTCATACATGAACTGCACTGACCTTTTGTTGTGCGCACTTTAACTCTTACAGAAATAAATAGGCCAATGAAAGGATACTTAATAAAATACCCAATCAAAATAACTTTATTTTATCTCATAAATACGCCTAAAGTAAAGTAGGGTCGAAGTCTCCAGGAGCGAGGAGAGCAAGAAGCCCCCACGTGTGAGTGTGGGTGGTGCGTTCAGGCGCAGCCACTAAAACCTGTTGACATGAGACGTCGACCTTCATCTACTCAAGTCGGGACCTCAGCGCGGACTCCTGGAAGACTTGCGCCACCTCTTTAAGAGTCACGTCAGCATGCTCTACCGTTAATGGATTTAAAGCGACTTATTCATTATATTTATTCTCTTCTCAACTGGCAGAAAATATGTTCACGGACGTTGTAATTTTGTGTTTAATTTCATTCGCCGCCTTGCACGCCGGTTCGTCCTTGGAATTACGCCCCGGCATGTGAGTACAGACTTTTAAAACATAATCCTCTACTTTGCATGGATAAAATATAATATTAACTTCTTAAATTATTTATTTTACTTGAGCTTGTGTCCATTGGGGGGCGCAGTTTCAAACATCATTTAAAAAAAGACCTGCCTTATAAGTAGTCTTTTTTTTTTTTTTTTTTTTGCTGATTAGACATTTATTGTGCCTCTGTCAGACGTCTTTAAAAATAAATACAGTGTGCTGGGCCAGCTTTAATTATAAGAAAAGCTGAAGACTTTAATTAACTTCAGGTTGTTTTGAATTGGAGCCAGATGGACTATAGAGGAGTGTTTAGTTAAAGGGATTTGACTAGCATGTTTAGTCCACATGTCAGTCCAAACCTTGGATAAGCTGTCTCTGCAAAGTACTTCAGGAGAACATCATTTTTTATTGCCTATCATACAGTTTTATGTCCTTATCTTAATTAAGCAAATTGCAGGAAATTGTAATTAAGTTGCAGTTTTCTTGATATCACTATGTTTTATGGCTCTAAACTTTATTCTGTTTGTGGCCCAATTTCAGTCTTTAATATTACTACTACTTCATTTTATAAATTGCTGACATAAAACTAAAGTTCCAAAAGTTATTGAAAATATAAACATATATAAACGGCTTGAAAATGGTCAGAGCCTTTCTGATCACACTCTTGGTTGTGGCCCTGAACAACCGCATAGAGCACGGACTATTCAACTGGTGGCCCGGGGGGCTAAATCCGGCCCGGTAATGACATCCCCCACCCCGAGTTCAGTTTAAAAACTTGGGAAACAAATATTTTTGCAGCACATTCTTAAAAATACTAGTGTGCCGTGAGATACAGTCTGGTGTGCCGTGGGAGATTATCTAATTTCACCTATTTGGGTTAAAAATATTTTTTGCAAACCAGTAATTATAGTCTGCAAATGATGTGTTGTTGTTGAGTGTCGGTGCTGTCTAGAGCTCGTCAGAGTGACCGTGTAATACTCTTCCATATCAGTAGGTGGCAGCCGGTAGTTAATTGCTTTGTAGATGTCGGAAACAGCGGGAGGCAGTGTGCAGGTAAAAAGGTGTCTAATGCTTAAACCAAAAATAAACAAAAGGCGAGTGCCCCTAAGAAAAGGCATTGAAGCTTAGGGAAGGCTATGCAGAACGAGACTAAAACTGAACTGGCTACAAAGTCAACAAAAACAGAATGCTGGACAACAGCAAAGACTTACTGTGGAACAAAGGCGGCGTCCACAAAGTACATCCGAACATGACATGACAATCAACAATTTCCCCACAAAAAAGATAAAAAATAACTGAAATATTCTTGATTGCTAAAACAAAGTAGATGCGGGAAATATCGCTCAAAGGAAGACATGCAACTGTTACAGGAAAATACCCCCAAAAAAGAAAAAGCCACCAAAACAGGAGCACAACACAAGAACTAAAACACTACTCACAGGAAAACAGCAAAACACTCCAAATAAGTCATGGCGTGATGTGACAGGTGGTGACAGTACACCTACTTTGAGACAAGAGCTATAGTGATGCATGCTTGGTTATGGTTTAAAGCAGGGGTCCCCACACTTTTTGGCTGCATTGGGTTAAAAAAATTTGGCCGAAGGCCAGGCTGTATGTATATATATATATATATATATATATATATATATATATATATATATATATATATATATCCATCCATCCATCCATCTTCTTCCGCTTATCCGAGGTCGGGTCGCGGGGGCAGCAGCCTAAGCAGGGAAGCCCAGACTTCCCTCTCCCCAGCCACTTCGTCCAGCTCCTCCCGGGGGATCCCGAGGCGTTCCCAGGCCAGCCGGGAGACATAGTCTTCCCAACGTGTCCTGGGTCTTCCTCGTGGCCTCCTACCGGTCGGACATGCCCTAAACACCTCCTTAGGGAGGCGCTCGGGTGGCATCCTGACCAGATGCCCGAACCACCTCATCTGGCTCCTCTCGATGCGGAGGAGCAGCGGCTTTACTTTGAGCTCCCCCCGGATGACAGAGCTTCTCACCCTATCTCTAAGGGAGAGCCCCGCCACCCGGCGGAGGAAACTCATTTCGGCCGCTTGTACCCGTGATCTTGTCCTTTCGGTCATAACCCAAAGCTCATGACCATAGGTGAGGATGGGAACGTAGATCGACCGGTAAATTGAGAGCTTTGCCTTCCGGCTCAGCTCCTTCTTCACCACAACGGATCGATACAGCGTCCGCATTACTGAAGACGCCGCACCGATCCGCCTGTCGATCTCACGATCCACTCTTCCCTCACTCGTGAACAAGACTCCGAGGTACTTGAACTCCTCCACTTGGGGCAAGATCTCCTCCCCAACCCGGAGATGGCACTCCACCCTTTTCCGGGCGAGAACCATGGACTCGGACTTGGAGGTGCTGATTCTCATCCCAGTCGCTTCACACTCAGCTGCGAACCGATCCAGTGAGAGCTGAAGATCCTGGCCAGATAAAGCCATCAGGACCAAATCATCTGCAAAAAGCAGAGACCTAATCCTGCAGCCACCAAACCGGATCCCCTCAACGCCTTGACTGCGCCTAGAAATTCTGTCCATAAAAGTTATGAACAGAATCGGTGACAAAGGGCAGCCTTGGCGGAGTCCAACCCTCACCGGAAACGTGTCCGACTTACTGCCGGCAATGCGAACCAAGCTCTGACACTGATCATACAGGGAGCGGACCGCCACAATCAGACAGTCCGAAACCCCATACTCTCTGAGCACTCCCCACAGGACTTCCCGAGGGACACGGTCGAATGCCTTCTCCAAGTCCACAAAGCACATGTAGACTGGTTGGGCAAACTCCCATGCACCCTCAAGGACCCTGCCGAGAGTATAGAGCTGGTCCACAGTTCCACGACCAGGACGAAAACCACACTGTTCCTCCTGAATCCGAGGTTCGACTATCCGGCGTAGCCTCCTCTCCAGTACACCTGAATAGACCTTACCGGGAAGGCTGAGGAGTGTGATCCCACGATAGTTAGAACACACCCTCCGGTTCCCCTTTTTAAAGAGAGGAACCACCACCCCGGTCTGCCAATCCAGAGGTACTGCCCCCGATGTCCACGCGATGCTGCAGAGTCTTGTCAACCAAGACAGCCCTACAGCATCCAGAGCCTTAAGGAACTCCGGGCGGATCTCATCCACCCCCGGGGCCTTGCCACCGAGGAGCTTTTTAACTACCTCAGCAACCTCAGCCCCAGAAATAGGAGAGCCCACCACAGATTCCTCAGGCACTGCTTCCTCATAGGAAGACGTGTTGGTGGGATTGAGGAGGTCTTCGAAGTATTCCCTCCACCGATCCACAACTTCCGCAGTCGAGGTCAGCAGAACACCATCCGCACCATACACGGTGTTGGTAGTGCACTGCTTCCCCTTCCTGAGGCGGTGGATGGTGGTCCAGAATCGCTTCGAAGCCGTCCGGAAGTCTTTTTCCATGGCCTCCCCGAACTCCTCCCATGTCCGAGTTTTTGCCTCCGCGACCGCTGAAGCCGCACACCGCTTGGCCTGTCGGTACCTGTCCGCTGCCTCAGGAGTCCCATGAGCCAAAAGAACCCGATAGGACTCCTTCTTCAGCTTGACGGCATCCCTCACCGCCGGTGTCCACCAACGGGTTCTAGGATTACCGCCACGACAGGCACCAACTACCTTGCGGCCACAGCTCCAATCAGCCGCCTCGACAATAGAGGTGCGGAACATGGTCCACTCGAACTCAATGTCCAGCACCTCCCTCGTGACATGTTCAAAGTTCTTCCGGAGGTGGGAATTGAAACTCTCTCTGACAGGAGACTCTGCCAGACGTTCCCAGCAAACCCTCACAATGCGTTTGGGCCTGCCAGGTCTGTCCGGCATCCTCCCCCACCATCGCAGCCAACTCACCACCAGGTGGTGATCGGTAGAAAGCTCCGCCCCTCTCTTCACCCGAGTGTCCAAAACATGAGGCCGCAAATCCGATGACACAACTACAAAGTCGATCATAGAACTGCGGCCTAGGGTGTCCTGGTGCCAAGTGCACATATGGACACCCTTATGCTTGAACATGGTGTTCGTTATGGACAATCCGTGACGGGCACAAAAGTCCAATAACAAAACACCACTTGGGTTCAGATCCGGGCGGCCATTCTTCCCAATCACGCCTCTCCAGGTTTCACTGTCGTTGCCAATATGAGCGTTGAAGTCTCCCAGTAGAACGAGGGAATCACCCGGGGGAGCACTCTCAAGTACTCCCTCGAGTGAATCCAAAAAGGGTGGGTACTCTGAGCTGCCGTTTGGCGCGTAAGCGCAAACAACAGTCAGGACCCGTCCCCCCACCCGAAGGCGGAGGGAAGCTACCCTCTCGTCCACCGGGTTGAACTCCAACATGCAGGCTCTGAGCCGGGGGGCAACAAGAATTGCCACCCCAGCCCGTCGCCTCTCACTGCTGGCAACGCCAGAGTGGAAGAGAGTCCAGCCCCTCTCGAGAGAACTGGTTCCAGAGCCCTTGCTGTGCGTCGAGGTGAGTCCGACTATATCCAACCGGAACTTCTCTACCTCGCGCACTAGCTCAGGCTCCTTCTCCCCCAGCGAGGTGACGTTCCACGTCCCAAGAGCTAGCTTCTGTAGCTGAGGATCGGACCGCCAAGTGCCCTGCCTTCGGCTACCGCCCAGCTCACATTGCACCCGACCTCTATGGCCCCTGCTATGGGTGGTGAGCCCATTGGAGGGGGGACCCACGTTGCCTCTTCGGGCTGTGCCCGGCCGGGCCCCATGGGGACAGGCCCGGCCACCAGGCGCTCGCCATCGTGCCCCAACTCCGGGCCTGGCTCCGGAGGGGGGCCCCGGTGACCCGCGTCCGGGCGAGGGAAATCTGAGTCTCGGTTCTTGCATTTCCATAGAAGTCTTATATATATATATATATATATATATATATATATATATACTGTATATATGTATATATGTATATATATATACTGTATATATATATATATATATATATATATATATATATATATATATATATATATATATATATACACATTGTCTTTATAATCCGTTTTGTCATTTAACATCAATTAACATTGATGTTCATCAACATTTATCATTGTCACGTTATCGATGGGAATATTCATTTTTAGGCAATATGATTTGCCTGAGCGGCTAGGAGACACCAAGAGTAACAAGCGGTAAAAAATGGATTAGAAAGGAAAGATAAAAAACAAACAAAAAAAACAACAACTTTTTTTTTAACTTGGGACTTCCTGTGGCCCGGATTTTGGATGCTGGGGGGCCGGATCCTGCCCGTGGGCCGTAGTTTGGGGACCCCTGGTTTAGAGTCATATCCAACAATTGCTGGTGGTGTGCCTCCAAATTTTTTTCAACGCAAAAAATGTGCCTCGGCTCAAAAATGGTTGAAAAACACCGGTATAGAGCAGGGGTGTCAAACGTACGGCCAAGCGTATAAAAATTAGCCGCAATTATTGAATTAAGAAACTGATGTTCTAAATGTGTCCACTAGATGTCACAATAGCAATTCTCTGTATCTTTGTAGATGATGCTACATATGTAAAAAAAAAACACATGATGTTAGTGCACCAGTCGAGGAAAATGAGCAAACTACATTAATAACATCCTGTAATTTGATTTTGATATTATTATTTTTTATCTTGATGGGTTGAAAATGAACACCAATTATTCTAAGTCACAGCAGCTCAGACGAGGCACCAAGCAGTGGGGGTGGGGAGCGTTTCCACAGAGTGTTTCCAGAGCCTGAAATGAATGAAACTGATAAAGAACAAATTAATACATTTTGGAGGTTATTTAAAAAAAAGAAGAATACCTTACTGTTGCGGGCAGCACGGGGCATAGGGGTTGGATCCTGCGCTCGGGATTTTTCTGTGTGTCGCGTCCCAGAAGAGTTAGTGCTGCAAGGGGTTCTGGGTATTTGTTCTGTTGTGTTTATGTTGTGTTACGGTGCGGATGTTCTCCCGAAATGTGTTTGTCATTCTTGTTTGGTGTGGGTTCACAGTGTGGCGCATATTTGTAACAGTGTTAAAGTTGTTTATACGGCCATCCTCAGTGTGACCTGTATGACTGTTGATTGGGGGTTAAATCACCAAAATGATTCCCGAGCGCGACCACGGCCGCTGCTCACTGCTGCCCTCACCTCCCAAGGGGTGGAACAAGTCAAATGCAGAGGGTAATTTCACCACACCTAATGTGTGTGTGACTATCAGTGGTACTTTAACTTTTTAGAGATGATCTTTGACTAGCCTTTTTTCAGAAGGTCCTTAAGCTCCTGTAAATCTGACAAAATAAACAGACCAAAAAAATCAAATGTCCACTGTAGAGGACGCCGGTTTTCCGGAATATAAAAAAATAAGACTAATAGTGAAGGGAGAAGTCCGTCCCCTGGCACTTATCTTTCTGAAACTGTGGTTTGTGTAGTTGAACATCCATAATAAGAGTGTTTATGCCAGTGTTTATGTTTTTATTTCTTCTATCTGCATGCAGGACTAATGTGTGCGCTGACCGGGAGATGTCTTTTTTGGGGGCCCCTCAGCCTTGTGTCCAGGCCTTTACGCGCATGGTGAAGGTGTGGCGGCAGGGCTGCGCCGGCCCCAGGTGGTGCATGGGTTACGAAAGGAGGTAAGATCCACTTAAATTTCTCCACCAAAGCATAATTCATCATCGTCACAGTAAAATGTTACCCCACCAAGGGCACTCAACATAGCCTTTCGTCCGTAGGACAACATACTACACAACGTACAGACAAGTGTACAGAACAGACGTCCATACAGTTTTTAAGTGTTGCTCTGGCTGGACTCAAAGGGATGGAGAACCAGGCTGTCTGCATAGTGGGTATTAGCATTTTAATATCAGTTAAGCATACATGGCAGGGTTTGACATGTATTTGACAGGAAGGCGATACACAACTATAGATTTCCTACTGTTAAAATATGTTTATTTTGCGTTATATTTCAGGGGTATGCAGTGCCAATATGTGTTTTAATGGAGGTCGATGTGCAGAGAGTGGAGATAACATCTGCCACTGTCCGAAAGGCTTCCAAGGGGAAAGATGCCAGTATGGTAAGTTTTGATATAAGGGTTTAAAATTAGAGATGTCCGATAATGGCTTTTTTGCCAATATCCGATATTCCGATATAGTCCAACTCTTAATTACCGATTCCGATATCAACCGATACCGATATTTACAGTCGTGGAATTAACTCATTATTATGCCTAATTTTGTTGTGATGCTCCGCTGGATGCATTAAACAATGTAACAAGGTTTTCCAAAATAAATCAACTCAAGTTATGGAAAAAAATGCCAACATGGCACTGCCATATTCATTATTGAAGTCACAAAGTGCATTATTTTTTTTCAACATGCCTCAAAACAGCAGCTTGGAATTTGGGACATGCTCTCCCTGAGAGAGCATGAGGAGGTTGAGATGGGCGGGGTTGGGAGGGATTGGGGGGTGTTGAGGTGGGGGGGGAGTTGTAGGGCGTAGCGGTGGGTGTATATTGTAGCGTCCCGGAAGAGTTAGTGCTGCAAGGGGTTCTGGGTATTTGTTCTGTTGTGTTTATGTTGTGTTACGGTGCGGGTGTTCTCCCGATATGTTTGTCATTCTTGTTTGGTGTGGGTTCACAGTGTGGCGCATATTTGTAACAGTGTTAAAGTTGTTTATACGGCCACCCTCAGTGTGACCTGTATGGCTGTTGACCAAGTATGATTTGCATTCACTTGTGTGTGTGAAAAGCCGTGGATATTGTGTGACTGGGCCGGCACGCAAAGGCAGTGCCTTTAAGGTTTATTGGCGCTCTGTACTTCTCCCTACATCAGCGTACACAGCGGCGTTTTAAAAAGTAATACATTTTACTTTTTGAAACCGATACCGATAATTTTGAAACCGATATTGATCATTTCCGATATTACATTTTAAAGCATTTATCGGCCGATAATATCGGCAGTCCGATATTATTGGACATCTCTAGTTAATATGTCCGAAAAGTTGAGTTGAGTTTGAGTTTATTTGGAACATGCATGCATACAACATGATACATCACAATTTCCAGTTTCTCTTTTCAACATGTTCGAAAAGGAGTAGGAAGAAGCACAGCTTATTTAATCCTACTCCTTTTCCTTTACAGAGCAGTTGCTAAAACTTTTGTTCACTTCCTGTTCTCAATTTATTCACACTATACTCCATAAGTAATAAAAATACACATAAATAAGTAAATAATCAGTGTTGGGACTAACGCTATTACTTACGGCGGTAAATAGTAATCTAACACATTTTTTACATTCAGTAACTCAGTTACCATTACTACATGATGCGTTACTGCGTTATTTTACGTTATTTTTTATGTAGTATCGGCTAGAAACTGAGAAGATCTGAGTGTTTTATTGGAGCGCTGCGGAAGAGGCGACAAGGAAGAGGCGCGCCGCGCGCTGTGTGTGTGTATGTGTGTGTGTGTGGGAGGGGTCGTGTCTGTGTTTACTAACAAGACATCATGGCGAAGCCCGAAGACGAGTTTCTTAACATGGAGATATTCTCACTACTTTTCTTTTGTCGTCCACAAAGAAAATAACATTTTAGTTAAATTTAAGTTGTGTGTTGGATCAAAGATCCTATACTAGCAATTCAAATCTGCTGAAACAGCTACAAAAGCAACATGCTTCGACGAAGCTAGTAAAGAGAGACACACTTCACCTCCTAAGCAACAGCGGCTGGATTTTAACAAGGCACTGCGTACTGAAGGTACACACACTCTGTCAATGCTCTTATATGCTCTTTCATTTTAGACTTCTAGAGTGTTTGATTATCACATCACTCTAAATGTATAGACTATAAAGTTCACAAACATAAAGATGGATGCTCGTGGGCCAGGCCAATCTCTTCTTATCTCTAAACTAAAACTGGGGAAATGTGTAGAGTGTTCTGGGCTTCAGACATGATTATATTTCAGAATTCCTTGAGAGAAAAAAACGCCTGGTTAGGCTTTGTGTATGTAGTGTGTGCCTTCCTTGGTTTACACCTATGTTGTTATTATGCTATTTGTTACTTATGTATGTTATGTTGCAGCTATTTAAAATAGTTTTGTCAATTTGTTCTGGCCCAAAATAAATTGGCCCCTTTGAAACATATCTTTGTCTTTGTGTGTTGTACGTAGACCACATTGCTTAGCAGAGTTCAGTGATGCAAATGCATGTCAAGTTGATCAACACATTGTATTATTCTCCAGTGTAATAACAGTACTGAAATAAAGGCTAAAAGAGCATTAAAGGGGGCCTTAAAAAAAAAATATATATATAAATATACATATATATATAAGTAACTAAATAGTTACTTTTCACAGTAACGCATTACTTTTTTGTGTAAGTAACTGAGTTATTAACTGAGTTACTTTTGAAATAAAGTAACTAGTAATTGTAACTAATTACTGGTTTTCAGTAACTAACCCAACACTGTAAATAATACTTGGTGAAGTAAGTTATATTTCAAAGGGTGAGATGAGTAAGATTCTCTTGAAAATGAATGGATGGATGAGATAAATTCAGAATGTTTATCATGGTTTTTCTTCTTTGTACTTTGTAAACAAGTTTGAAGAGTTTTTTTGAAGTGGATCATATTAGTACATTGTTTGATTTCTTTGCTTAATCCATTCAATCATTTAATTCCACAAACTGATATACTGAAGGTCTTAAGTGTTGTACGTGCGTACAAATGTTTTTAATTCCATTTTTCTCTAAGATTATCTTTCTCCTCTTTTGTTGAGAAGAATTGTTGTATATTCTTGGGTAGCAGGTTTGTGTATAATTTTAGCTGTTTGCAAATTCACTATGTTGTGGAATTTCAGTATGTTTGATTCAATAAATGAAGGGTTTGAATGTTCTCTATAGCCAACATTATGTATTATTCTAACTGATCTTTTTTGTAACACCGTTAATGAATGAAGTGTACTTGTGTAGTTATTTCCCTATATTTCCACACAATAACTCAGATATGGTAACACTAGCGAGCAGTAGAGAATATGGAGGGGTTTTTGGTCACTAGGATTGGAGTAGGTACAGGAAGCGATGCTTATTTAAGTCAACCCTTTTTTTGTGTCACAGCATTCATTGATTTTTGATTATGTTCAGCAGTCATCAATTTACTTGCAAAATAAAATGATAAAGATGTATAATAGTGATGTTAATGGCATCTGGAGAATGTTTTTACAGTAATACAATCACATCTGGCTGACACTGAATTTATTTGTAGTCCCCATGCTGTCAAGCGGCTGGAAGCTAGTTAAGTGTCTGCAGAAAATAATAATCACCTCCATTACGGCACTTAAACTACATTTCTTTGTATATTAAGTACAAACCCCGTTTCCATATGAGTTGGGAAATTGTGTTAGATGTAAATATAAACGGAATACAATGATTTGCAAATCCTTTTCAACCAATATTCAGTTAAATATGCTACAAAGACAACATATTTGATGTTCAAACTGATAAACTTTTTTTTTTTGCAAATAATCATTAACTTTAGAATTTGATGCCAGCAACACGTGACAAAAAAGTTGCGAAATGTGGCAATAAATACTGGTAAAGTTGAGGAATGCTCATCAAAGACTTATTTGGAACATCCCACAGGTGAACAGGCAAATTGGGAACAGGTGGGTGCCATGATTGGGTATAAAAGTAGATTCCATGAAATGCTCATTCATAAACAAGGATGGGGCGAGGGTCACCACTTTGTCAACAAATGCGTGAGCAAATTGTTGAACAGTTTAAGAAAAACCTTTCTCAAGCAGCTATTGCAAGGAATTTAGGGATTTCACCATCTATGGTCCGTAATATCATCAAAGGGTTCAGAGAATCTGGAGAAATCACTGCACGTAAGCAGCTAAGCCCGTGACCTTCGATCCCTTAGGCTGTACTGCATCAACAAGCGACATCAGTGTGTAAAGGATATCACCACATGAGCTCAGGACTCAGGAACACTTCAGAAACCCACTGTCAGTAACTACAGTTGGTCGCTACATCTGCAAGTGCAAGTTAAAACTCTCCTATGCAAGGCGAAATTATACGTAATAAAAGGGGATAGGAAACAAGTTTAAATATTGTGTTGATATTGTCAAACCGTCACCAAAAATGCATTATAGTTAATTCATGTGATCAGTATTGGAATTGGCAGCATACCATCCCTAGTATAAACAGGCCAGAATGTAAACATAACTTATTAAAAATACTGAATAAAAGAGTAAAAAAAGTAATGAATGTAGAAAAAAAATAACACATTTTGCACACAAGCAAAGGGATTATTGAATATGTACTGAGTCAACAGTTGTGTTATAAAGTCTTATGTAAACTTCTTAACAGGTCAATGAGTTGCTAAAGCTTCACTCGTAGCAAATTGAGGGTCTCTGCTTTGACTTTGCCTGGAGCTTTGATTATGAGGTTGCTCTGTGGGGTCTCCCGGCCGTTAAATGTGGCACAAGGAGCACTTTGAAGGTTCTGGTTTGACTGTTGAGCTTTTCTGCTTATAAAAATGTACAGTGGTTGGCACGGGTGTTGAAGTGGAGGCGTAAGTGGGGATGCTGTACTAAAGGGGCACTGGGCCCTTGCAGAGTTTAAAGATTTTTTTTAATAAATATTCAAAAATGTAAATAATGTAAATTATTAAAAAAAAACACATCATAACTATTAGGGCTGTGAATCTTTAAGCACCACACGATTCGATTAAATTCTTGGGGGTAAACGAAACGATTCTTGATTCAAAATCAATACTTTTTTTTTTTTTATAACGTTGGATGCTAGTTCTATGATTAACTACATTCCTCCATAAAATAGATAAACAGCTGTAATACATTTATATATAACTTAAAAGAAAACTGGTTTTGTTTAAAAAAAAAAAAACATTCTACCCAAACATTTATTAAAGTCAAATACAAATAAGGCAAGAGAAGTATTCCACACTTCTCTTTTCTAAGATAAATCTGTACAACCCAAAAAAAAATAAAAAAAAATAAAATAAAAAAAATATATATATATATATATATATATATATATATATATATATACATACACACACAGTACAGGCCAAACGTTTGGCCACACCTTCTCATTCAATGTGTTTTCCTTCTTTTCATGACTATTTACATTGTAGATTGTCACTGAAGGCATCAAAACTATGAAGTGGAGTTATGTACTTAACAAAAAAAGGTGAAATAACTGAAAACATGTTTTATATTCTAGTTTCCTCAAAATAGCCACCCTTTGCTCTGATTACTGTTTTGCACACTCTTGGCATTCTCATGATGAGCTTCAAGCACACATGTGAAGTGAAAACCATTTCAGGTGACTACCTCTTGAAGCTCATGAAGAGAATGCCAGGAGTGTTCAAAGCAGTAATCAGTGCAAAGGGTGGCTATTTTGAAGAAATTAGAAAATAAAGCATGTTTTCAGTTATTTCACCTTTTTTTTGTTAAGTACATAACTCCACATGTGTTCATTTATAGTTTTGATGCCCTCAGTGACAATCTACAATGTAAATAGTCATGAAACTAAAGAAAATGCATTGAATGAGGAGAAGGTGTGTCCAAACTTTTGGCCTGTACTGTATATATATATATATATATATATATATATATATATATATATATACACATTTTAATCGATTAAAAATTGTTACAAATAAAAATTGCGATTAATTCAATATTTTTTTTAAAACTCCTAATGATTTGTATTATCCACTGATGATAATCCCATTAGATAACCTCTACTTTACACTCAAGTAAAGGAAATGTTTTATCATATTTCAGCGAATAATGACAGATTATGTGATTCATATTCGGACCACTTCATACTGAATTTGTTGGCATCTTTTTGTAAAAAAAATAAAAACCTATCAATTACTTATTACATTTTATATTTGTTTAATCCATCTTTAAAAAGTCCAAAACCTAATTAAGGTGTTTACATGTGGTTTAAAAATCTGGTTTCAACCAACAATTTGTTTTTTAATGCATGTAAATAACCCAAGTGTGTGTATGGTGACGGCGGTGGGTTTAGGGTGGGAAGCCCTTCAGGAGTTGTGTGTATGGGGGTCTAGCAAATGGTGACACGCCCCTGGTGGTTAGGAAAGCTGGATTTTGTTACATACTGTAGTCATACTTGCCAACCTTGAGACCTCCGAATTCGGGAGATGGGGGGCGGCGGGGGGTGTTGGGGGGAATGGCAGCATACCCCTTCCCCTTTGAGCTGTCCTGGATGAAATGAAATTATTTTTTCCAATCATTTTGGAACTTGCAAGCGTATTTCTTCTTCTTACTCGTCGTCGCCATGTCTCTTCTTCGTTCTTCTGTTTCGTCTCCTTCTTGTTGTGTGTGCAGTTGTGCACTGAGCTCCAAAAGCCATGCATGTTATTGTAGCGTCCCGGAAGAGTTAGTGCTGCAAGGGGTTCTGGGTATTTGTTCTGTTGTGTTACGGTGCGGATGTTCTCCCGAAATGTGTTTGGCAATCTTGTTTGGTGTGGGTTCACAGTGTGGCGCATATTTGTAACAGTGTTAAAGTTGTTTACACGGCCACCCTCAGTGTGACCTGTGTGGCTGTGTATGTGTGCTCAAAATTCAAGAAACTCTTCAAACTTAAAGTGTTTACAAAGTACAAAGAAGAAGAACCATGATAAACATTCTGAATTTATTTAATTCATCCATTCTTTCACTCTCAAAATAATCTTACTTATCTCATCGTATGAAATATAACTTACTTATCCAATAATTATTTATTTATTTATTTTTATTGTGATTACTTATGGAGTATATTGTGAATAAATTAAAAACAGGAAGTGGACTAAAGTTTTGGCAACTGTTATGTAAAAGAAAAGGGGTAGGATTAAATAAGCTCTGCTTCTTCCTACTCCTTTTCGAACATGTTGAAAAGAGAAACTGGAAATTGTGATGTATCATGTTGTATGCTTGCATGTTCAAAATAAACTCAAACTCAACTCAAAATTAACGTTATCATTAATCCAGTTAAAAGATCATATAACGTGTCAGCATTTCTTGACATCTTCGAGTAAAGACAATTGTTAAACCCGTCCAACGCTACATTGTTATTAGGGATGTCCGATAATGGCTTTTTTGCCGATATCCGATATTCCGATATTGTCCAACTCTTAATTACTGATACCGATATCAACCGATACCGATATAAACCGATACCGATATATACAGTCGTGGAATTAACACATTATTATGCCTAATTTGGACAACCAGGTATGGTGAAGATAAGGTCCTTTTTAAAAATAATAATAAAATAAAATAAGATAAATAAATTATAAACATTTTCTTGAATAAAAAAGAAAGTAAAACAATATAAAAACAGTTACATAGAAACTCGTAATTAATGAAAATTAGTAAAATTAACTGTTAAAGGTTAGTACTATTAGTGGACCAGCAGCACGCACAATCATGTGTGCTTACGGACTGTATCCCTTGCAGACTGTATTGATATATATTGATATATAATGTAGGAACCAGAATATTAATAACAGAAAGAACAACCCTTTTGTGTAGGGATGTCCGATAATAGCTTTTTGTCGATATCCGATATTCCGATATTATCCAACTCTTTAATTACCGATACCGATATCGACCGATACCGATATCAACCGATATATGCAGTCGTGGAATTAACTCAATATTATGCCTAATTTGGACAACCAGGTATGGTGAAGATAAGGTACTTTTTAAAAAAAAAAAATAAAATAAGATATATAAATTAAAAACATTTCCTTGAATAAAAAAGAAAGTAAAAAAATATATATTAACAGTTACATAGAAACTCGTAATTAATGAAAATGAGTCAAATTAACTGTTAAAGGTTAGTACTATTAGTGGACCAGCAGCACGCACAATCATGTGAGCTTACGGACTGTATCCCTTGCAGACTGTATCGATATATATTGATATATAATGTAGGAACCAGAATATTAATAACAGAAAGAAACAACCCTTTTGTGTGAGAGAGTGTAAATGGGGGAGGAAGGTTTTTTGGCTTGGTGTACTAATTGTAAGTGTATCTTGTGTTTTTTATGTTGATTTAATAAACAAAACAAAAAACAAAACAAAAACGATACCGATAATAAAAAAAACCCGATACCGATAATTTCCGATATTGCATTTTAACGCATTTATCGAACATCTCTACTTTTGTGTGAATGAGTGATTATAGGGTATAATGGGGGAGGGAAGTTTTTTGGGTTGGTGCACTAATTGTAAGTGTATCTTGTGTTTTTTGTGTTGATTTAATAAAAAAACCCAAAAAAACCCGATACCGATAATAAAAAAACCGATACCGATAATTTCCGATATTACATTTTAAAGCATTTATCGGACATCTCTAATTGTTATGTGACTGGGCTGGCACGCTGTTTATGTGGAGGAAAAGCGGACGCCTGGACAGCATGCGGCTGTTAAGGGGTGAAGGTTTCAGGTGAGAGAGGACGCTAAAGGCAGTGCCTTTAAGGCACGCCCCCAATATTGCTGTCCGGGTGGAAATCGGGAGAAATTCGGGAGAATGGTTGCCCCGGGAGATTTTCGGTAGGGGCACTGAAAATCGGGAGGGTTGGCAAGTATGACTGTAGTATTGCGGTACCTCGGTCTCCGTGAATAATCAGTTCCAAAATGTCAAACAAAGTCGACAAGTGGGAGCGGGGTTCAAAACGGAGGTTTCTTGCTAACAGACTTGGGTCTGTAACCCCCCAAACACCAGATGGCTTTAGATGTGTCATATCTGACCCTCCATCTTGTCTGCCCCATCGGCGCATGTTCTTCCTCTTACTCATCAATAATGCAAAACTCGTTAGGAGAGGATGACCCGAGGCCACTTGTTTGCTATCAAAGACACACACTGACTCCTGGGCCTCGCTACCTCATGTCACAGGCACGTGTCGTTTGTTGGAGGCAGATGTCCGCTGTGTGCGCTTGGACTCTTTGCTTTTTCACACGCCCGAGTGACAAAACCGGATCAGTGCCTGCGAGTTTCCCGTTCACACGTCTGACGGTTGCAATCCACTTTGGTGACAACTCACTCGTGTTTTTCCTTCCCTGGCTTCCTAAGACAGATTTATGTTGCCTTCTGCAAAAGTCATCATACAAAGGAACAGTTTTGCTCGACTCTTTCTCAGCGAGCGGTTGAAAGAAATCCAGTTATGAACAAAACCTTGTAATCGCCTCTCACGTTCTCTTATTCTATTTCATCCAAATGATTTCAACATGAGATTTAATTTGCAGCTATATGCGTACATACTGAATGCTTTTCTTTTCTTCAACTATAGCAGGGGTTCTTAACCTTTTTGACCTCGGGGCACAACTTTTCCACTACAGAGAGGTTCGGGGTAGAGATGTCCGATAATGGCTTTCTTGCCGATATCCGATATTCCGATATTGTCCAACTCTTAACTACCGATACCAATATCAACCGATACCGATATATACAGTCGTGGAATTAACTCATTATTATGCCTAATTTTGTTGTGATGCATTAAACAATGTAACAAGGTTTTCCAAAATAAATCAACTCAAGTTATGGAAAAAAATACCAACATGGCACTGCCATATTTATTATTGAAGTCACAAAGTGCATTATTGGTGGGCGGGGTTGAGGTGGGGGGCGGGCGGTAGGAGGTAGCGGGGGGTGTATATTGTAGCGTCCCGGAAGAGTTAGTGCTGCAAGGGGTTCTGGGTATTTGTTCTGTTGTGTTACGGTGCGGATGTTCTCCCGAAATGTGTTTGTCATTCTTGTTTGGTGTGGGTTCACAGCGTGGCGCATATTTGTAACAGTGTTAAAGTTGTTTATACGGCCACTCTCAGTTTGACCTGACCAAGTATGCTTTGCATTCACTTGTGTGTGTGAAAAGCCGTAGATATTATGTGACTGGGCCGGCACGCAAAGGCAGTGCCTTTAAAGTTAATTGGCGCTCTGTACTTCTCCCTACGTCCGTGTACACAGAGGCGTTTTAAAATGTCATAAATATTACTTTTTGAAACCGATACCGATAATTTCCGATATTACATTTTAAAGCATTTATTGATCGATAATATTGGCAGTCCGATATTATCGGACATCCTTAGTTCAGGGACCCACTCAAATATTAAATTAGTAATCTTACTCCTGATTTTATTGGTATTCAATAATTATACAGAACCATTTTACAAGGTGTATCCTGATAAACTACAAAACCCAAAACCAGTGAAGTTGGCACGTTGTGTAATTCGTAAAATAAAAACAGAATACAATGATTTGGTTCTTTTCCTCTTTGTTCCGGAGGACACAACGTCCACAGTTTCCAGAAACAATTTGAAATGTGGACTTGTCAGACCACAGAACACTTTTCCACTTTGCAACAGTCCATCTTAGATGAGCTCGAGCCCAGCAAAGCCAGCGGCATTTCTGGGTGTTGTTGATAAATGGCTTTCGCTTTGCATAGTGGAGTTTTAACTTGCAGAAGTAGTGACGAACTGTAGTTACTGACAGTGGTTTTCTGAAGTGTTCCTGAGCCCATGTGGTGATGTCCTTTACACACTGATGTCGCTTTTTGATGCGGTACCGCCTGAGGGATCAAAGGTCCATAATATCATCGCTTACGTGCAGTGATTTCTCCAGATTCTCTGAACCTTTTGATGATATTACAAACCGCAGATGGTGAAATCCCTAAATTCCTTGCAATAGCTCGTTGAGAAATGTTGTTCTTAAACTGTTCAACAATTTGCTCACGCATTTGTTGACAAAGTGGTGACCTTTGCCCCGTCCTTGTTTGTGAATGACTGAGCAATTCATGGAAGCTGCTTTTATACCAAACCATGGCACCCACCTGTTCCCAATTAGCCTGTTCACCTGTGGGATGTTCCAAATAAGTGTTTGATGAGCATTCCTCAACTTTGTCAGTCTTTTTTGCCACTTGTGCCAGCTTTTTTTAAACATATTGCAGGCATAAGAAAGTTTTCCAGTTCGAACATTAATTATCTTGTCTTTGCAGTCTATTCAATTGAATATAGGTTGAAAAGAATTTGCAAATCATTGTATTCTGGTTTTTTTTTTTTTACCATTTACACAATGTGCCAACTTCACTGGTTTTGGGTTTTGTAGTTGAACAGGATACACCTTGTAAAATGATATGAAAGCCTGTGTTAATCACAAATATTATTATCATGGCTTAGATTAGGCTGATTACAAAAATAAATACTAAGCAAAAATACTACAAAACCAGGGACCCATAAAAAGTGAAGAAAAATTAATTTACATGCAATAAAGCAGTGCTAAAATAAACAAGTTCTAACTAAATAAATAATAAATAATAATATAGTCAAGGTTTCTGTGGTTTATCCGTTATACAGTGCTCAATACCAGGGTAGAGCGGAATATTCGTTACGTCAGGAGCAAATACAGAGGCTATTTCATCCCTGCAAGCCTGTTTCGAAACAGGCTTGTAGGGATTAAATAGCCTACAACGTATAATAAATAATAATATATATTTTCCTGAAATAAACTGTCAATAAAATGTAATTGCAAATTGAAATACAGCTTTACCACCTTAGTCATAATTTTTGCGCTGAAGAAACTTCTAGGAGCTTAGCTCCAGACTGCTTCTTTGTTTGATGTTGTCATTACTGCCACAAGTGGTGAAAAAAGCGTTTTACAACTGAGCACCGCTGCGGCCCACACTGAGAAACAATGGTCCCTATGGTTAAGAAAATACTGAACGAGAGACTATTGGTCAACATTCTTCCCGATCGTTTGGATGTATTCAGTTGAGTCTATTGATATATTTGGTGGTTTCCACATAATGTAAGTAGGGTGGTCAAAAGTATGGATACTTTGATTTCAAGTCGATACCAACACACACAAAAATTCAATGATACCGAAATAACTATTTGCAATACAATAATTAAACCAGTAGACTTCATTCAAAATGTAATATAACTTAAAGACACGGAAAATGTTTAACTTGGAGTTTAACTGCAATGTCACTAATGAGGCTGACAAAGAAGACCATTCAGGAGCTACTAGATTCTCCTTATAAGATGAAATATCTCAAATAAGGGTGATATTTGCTTATTTTCTGTCTGATAAGATAATTCTTCTCACTAAGCAGATTTTATGTTAGAGTGTTTTACTTGTTTTAAGGGTTTTGGTCCTAAATGATCTCAGTAAGATATTACAGCTTGTCGCTGAGATTTGATGACCTATATTGAGTAAAACATGCTTGAGACTAGAATATCAACTGTTGCAAAGCTGTGTCATTAACACTTACGAGTATAAAACTACTTTTTTAAAGTAATAATTTCTTATTTCAAGCATGAAAAAAAAATAAATCATGATGCTGAGCGTATATCATTATGTCAAGATAATGGCACTAGCATTTGCTTAATTTAAGAATATTTTTCAACATATTGAGCAAAAAGGCCTCATTTTTTTCTACCAAGAAAAGTGCACTTGTTATTAGTGAGAATATACGTATTTTAAGGTATTTTGGGGTTCATTGAGGTTAGCTAATTTGACTTGTTTTGGAAAGTCTCGACAAGCCAAATTTTCTTGTTCTATTGGCAGATAATTTTGCTCAGTTCAAATAAAATACCCTTAATTTTTGTATTATTTTTTTCTTGTTTTTGAACACTGACTTTTTGCAGTGCACTTGTTCACCCCACAACTGACAACCTGAAATGTCCGTAAGCCTAAGAGTTGTAACCACACCGCACATCCTGGGACATTTATACTGAGACTCCGACATGAGACGTGTCCTATTTCAGGTCAGTCAGACAGGATGACACCTTCCTGAGAATTATATTTCGGAATACATGTTTATTTCCTCTTATTTGCAAATCGATGTTCTCAGCAGGTCTTAAAAAATGACTATGGGACCCTAAAATAAAGGGGTAGTGTGATGCAAAGTGACGGCATCCACATGGTTTTGATCGGCTTTGTCTCTCTTTAAAAACTCTCCCAACCACTACTTTGGCAGCATCTATGGAAATGTTTTTGAAGTGCAAATTCCCATTGCATTTATGAATAATCCCACTAAATGAGCATATGTGACTAATGGTTGTTTTTGTAGTTACGATTAGCACTATTTCATTCACGTCACGCTTGCTCGTCTGTCATTATTCACATACATATCTGCTAATGATCAGCTACTGACAAGACCAACGCATGTTCAGTGACAATGCATCAGACACTGAGGTTTAGTGATCGGACCGATCAGGACTGCAGGGGTGCAAGTTGAGTGTGTACTTTTCCAGAGTCTTGTTGGAATATACACGGAAAACACTCAAAGGTAGACGCCATAACTTGATGCTGGATGTTTTATTGGCTTCCATGTTAATTTTCCTAGTCCAACCATAGTACTTTTTCACATGTTCTTGTAATCAGACCATATTTTCAGTATATCCATCTTCTTCCGCTTATCCGGTCGGTTCGCGGGGGCAGCAGCCTAAGCAGGGAAGCCCAGGCTTCCCTCTCCCCAACCATTTCGTCCAGCTCCTCCCGGGGGATCCAGAGGCGTTCCCAGGCCAGCCGGGAGACATAGTCTTCCCAACGTGTCCTGGGTCTTCCCCGTGGCCTCCTGCCGGTCGGACGTGCCCGAAACACCTCCCTAGGGAGGCGATCGGGTGGCATCCTGACCAGATGCCCGAACCACCTCATCTGGCTCCTCTCGATGTGGAGGAGCAGCGGCTTTAGTTTGAGCTCCCCCCGGATGGCAGAGCTTCTCACCCTATCTCTAAGGGAGAGCCCCACCACCCGGCGGAGGAAACTCATTTCGGCCGCTTGTACCCGTGATCTTGTCCTTTTGGTCATAACCCAAAGCTCATGACCATAGGTGAGGATGGGAACGTAGATCGACCGGTAAATTGAGAGCTTTGCCTTCCGGCTCAGCTCCTTCTTCACCAGAACGGATCGATACAGCGTCTGCATTATTGAAGACGCCGCCTGTCGACCTCACGATCCACTCTTCCCTCACTTGTGAACAAGACTCCGAGGTACTTGAACTCCTCCACTTGGGGCAAGATCTCCTCCCCAACCCGGAGATGGCACTCCACCCTTTTCCGGGCGAGAACCATGGACTCGGACTTGGAGGTGCTGATTCTCATCCCAGTCGCTTCACACTCGGCAGATACCTAATCCTGCAGCCACCAAACCAGATCCCCTCAATGCCCTGACTGCGCCTAGAAATTTTGTCCATAAAAGTTATGAACAGAATCGGTGACAAAGGGCAGCCTTGGCGGAGTCCAACCCTCACTGGAAACGTGTCCGACTCACTGCAGGCAATGCGGACCAAGCTCTGACACTGATCGTACAGGGAGCGGACTGCCCCAATTAGACAGTCCGTTATTTTCAGTATATTAGATGGAAAATACCATCTAATTCCATATAATATACTGAAATAATTGTCTGATTACAAGAACATTTGGGTTTTATATACAGTATATACAGTCGTGGTCAAAAGTTTACATACACTTGTAAAGAACATAATGTCATGGCTGTCTTGAGTTTCCAATAATTTCTACAACTCTTTTTTTTTTGTGATAGAGTGATTGGAGCACATACTTATTGGTCACAAACCACATTTTTGAAGTTGGATTCTTTTTTGAATTTATTATGGGTCTACTGAAAATGTGAGCAAATCTGCTGGGTCTTAAGTATACATACAGCAATGTTAATATTAGATTACATGTCCCTTGGCAAGTTTCACTGCAATAAGGCGCTTTTGGTAGCCATCCACAAGCTTCTGGTTGAATTGTTGACCA
Organism: Nerophis lumbriciformis; assembly: GCF_033978685.3. Taxonomy (NCBI): domain Eukaryota; kingdom Metazoa; phylum Chordata; class Actinopteri; order Syngnathiformes; family Syngnathidae; genus Nerophis; species Nerophis lumbriciformis. Next base: position 16,677,917 of record NC_084577.2, on the reverse strand, counting down.
CTCCTTTTGACAAAATTGGTGCAGTTCAGCTAAATGTGTTGGTTTTCTGACATGGACTTGTTTCTTCAGCATTGTCCACACGTTTAAGTCAGGACTTTGGGAAGGCCATTCTAAAACCTTCACTCTAGCCTGATTTAGCCATTCCTTTACCACTTTTGATGTGTGTTTGGGGTCATTTTCCTGTTGGAACACCCAACTGTGCCCAAGACCCAACCTCCGGGCTGATGATTTTAGGTTGTCCTGAAGAATTTGGAGGTAATCCTCCTTTTTAATTGTCCCATTTACTCTCCATTGGCAGCAAAACAGGCCCAGAGCATAACACTACCACCACCATGCTTGACGGTAGGTGTGGTGTTCCTGGGATGAAAAGCCTCACCTTTTCTCCTCCAAACATATTGCTGGGTATTGTGGCCAAACAGCTCAATTTTTGTTTCATCTGACCACAGAACTTTCCTCCAGAAGGTCTTATCTTTGTCCATGTGGTGTCAGATGAAACAAAAATCTATTCAATGTTTTAGTACATCAAGCCATATACATAATACACAAGATATGAAGCCGCACCGCCTGATGGATTGTACTGTGCTTCAACATACGAGTATTATTATGGTGTGTGTATAAGGTAAGACATGTTATCTAGCGTTTTGTTTCGCAATATTATGCAGAAGCAACTTTTCTTACCTTTTGGTACCTGCTGATCTGTATTTGAGATCTGCATAAGTCCTGAAAAATTGCGCGAGTCCGCCTTTGTGGTCCGTGCCAACACCGTAGTCTATAAGGTTCTTCTTTTTCTCTATCTTCTTGTTATGTGACATTCATCCTCCGCTGTTGCCATTTCTAATATAAAGTAGTGTAAAGTTCTTACTTATATCTGTCGGTAAACTCGCCACGAAAGCGCTAAAACATACCAGTGTAGTGAGTTTACATTATTCACCCAAGGAACTTTAGTTATTACAGAGTTCCGGTCTGACGGTTTTTCTCGGGACACATTTACAGCGTTGTTGTTGCACTAGTGAGCCACGGATGAGGAGATGCTGCTCTGTTGTTGATTTAAGTAAAGTCTGAATGTCATTAAAACAGTTAGCTCCATCTTTTGACACTTCTTCCACTCCCGTCCTTGCACGCTACACCGCTACAACAAAGATGGCGGGGAGAAGACGCTGCCGAAGTTGAGCCACGTAAATAAGACCGCCCACAAAACGGCGCATCCTAAAGCGACTGTCAGAAAGCGGCTTGAAGATGATCTGTAAAACATCATCTATGCAACATTTTGACCAAAGAACCATCATTACATGTGATGTAGACTACAAGGAAGTGTTTTACATTTAGAAAAAAATATAAATACGGTAATATGACTCCTTTAATGCGCCTTATAATCCGGTGCGCCTTATATATGGAAAAAGATCGAAAATAGACCATTCGTCGGCAGTGCACCTTATAATCCGGTGCGCCCTATGGTCCGGAAAATACGGTACTTCGAGGTACTGTTGCAATGTTCAATGCCAACAAAGAAATTGACTCAAAACACCAGCGTAAGTAAAGAAAGGCTCTAAATAAATTCTGTAGAGGTTCACCTGCTGTGAGCTAACCCGTCTAAAAGATGGCATCATGGCACAAACCACAACACACCTTTTCAATGTCTCTGTCTGTGTTTACTGAAAAATATTTGCATTATGGCCGTTAGCGAAGAAAAATCCATAAATTAGCCGCACCGTTTTAGAAGCCGAAAGGTTCAAAGTGCAGGAAAAAAGTATTGGCTTGTAGTCCGGAATTTACCGTATTTATTTTTACACTGGAAATTAGTTTCACACTTATTTTAATAACAAGGAATATCCGAGGAGCCATTAAGAGGACGAAGGGAGCTGTTTTTTTTGGCTCGACTCCCGATATGAAATTCCCACCACTTTACCGCAAGGCTTTCTCTTGATCTTAATGGCAGCCATTTGGAAAGGAAGTTGTCACACACTTAACAAGTACACGTTTATCTCTCCAAAACCATGAATGCACCACAGTGCTTTTGCAGATTAATCGTGAGAATGTTACAGTTAATGGCTTTTGTGACTGATGTCTTCTCCTTGAAGGTTAATATTGAGACCGATTGTGTAGTTGATACATTACAGAATGCCATTAAATAAACTGCAGCAGCAATAGTCAACTCATGTTGTAACCCCTGAAAAATGATGGAATCACCAGAATTGGAGGATGTTCATTCAGTTGTTTGATTCCATAGAAAAAATTGACTCAAAACCATAGTCATTTCTAATGGCAACTTTCTGCTTTAAAGGGGAACATTATCACAATTTCAGAAGGGTTAAAACCATTAAAAATCAGTTCCCAGTGGCTTATTTTATTTTTCGAAGTTTTTTTCAAAATTTTACCTATCACGCAATATCCCTAAAAAAAGCTTCAAAGTGCCTGATTTTAACCATCGTTATATACACCCGTCCATTTTCCTGTGACGTCACACAGTGATGCCAATACAAACAAACATGGCGGATAGAACAGCAAGCTATAGCGACATTAGCTCGGATTCAGACTCGGATTTCAGCGGCTTAAGCGATTCAACAGATTACGCATGTATTGAAACGGATGGTTGTAGTGTGGAGGCAGGTAGCAAAAACGAAATTGAAGAAGACACTGAAGCTATTGAGCCATATCGGTTTGAACCGTATGCAAGCGAAACCGACGAAAACGACACGACAGCCAGCGACACGGGAGAAAGCGAAGACGAATTCGGCGATCGCCTTCTAACCAACGATTGGTATGTGTTTGTTTGGCATTAAAGGAAACTAACAACTATGAACTAGGTTTACAGCATATGAAATACATTTGGCAACAACATGCATTTTGAGAGAGCAGACAGCCCAATCAATTAATATATTCTGTAGACATACCCTCATCCGCTCTCTTTTCCTGAAAGCTGATCTGTCCAGTTTTGGAGTTGATGTCAGCAGGCCAGGGAAGCTAGGGTCGATATTCTTCTCTTGATCATCTTCGGTGGCATAAGGGACGGTGTGAGCCAAGACATCCAGGGGGTTTAGCTCGCTCGTCTGCGGGAACAAACTGCCGCCATTGCTTGCCGTGCTACCGAGGTCCTTTGTCCCTGAATTGCTCACACACTCCGGCAGATTCAATGGGGGTCTGGCGGCAGATTTCTTTGACTTTATCGTTGGAAATGCATCTGCTTTGAGTGTCGCAGGATATCCACACATTCTTGCCATCTCTGTCGTAGCATAGCTTTCGTCGGTAAAGTGTGCGGAACAAATGTCCAATTTCTTGCCACTTTCGCATCTTTGGGCCACTGGTGCAACTTGAATCCGTCCCTGTTCGTGTTGTTACACCCTCCGACAACACACCGACGAGGCATGATCTCTCCAAGGTACAGAAAACATTCGAAAAAACGGAAAATAACAGAGCTGATTTGACTCGGTGTTTGAGAAAATGGCGGATTGCTTCCCGATGTGACGTCACAACCCATTTAGTGTTCGAAAATCGGTTAAAAAAATATATGGTCTTTTTTCTGCAACATCAAGGTATATATTGACGCTTACATAGGTCTGGTGATAATGTTCCCCTTTAAGAAACACTATAAAAAATGAGGAATATAAATTGTGGTAGTCAGTAACAGTTTCATTTTTAAATGAAGCATGGTTAAAACAATATGGAATCACTCAATTCTGAGGAATAAGATATAGAATCACTTAGTAAATGTACATTTCTAAAGCTAAAACTTGCATCGGTTTATCTGGGTTCATTAGTCTGCAGTTAAAAAGGAGTGGATTGATATGAATCATGGCTCCAACACGGGAGATGTGGATTGAAACAAAGGAGAAGTTTATTAAACTCCTTCAAGGCAATGATGCAAAATATGTTGATTGTTCAGCTGTGTCTAAAACCTGGACCAAGTACATACAACATGGGAAGGTTGTAAAAGGCAAGACCAAGGTGAGGCAGACCAAGGAAAACATCAAAGTGTCAAGACAGAAAACTCAAAGCAATATGTTTTGAAAACAAAAAAGTAAAACAAATGAAGAACAAATGGGCTGAAACTGGAGTCACAGTCTGTGACCGAACTGTAAGGAACCGCCTGAAAGAAATAGGATTTAAAAGCCGAATGAAAGCCTTCATTAACAACTAAACAGAAAAAAACCAAGGAAAAGCAATGGAGGACTACGGATGACTGGATGAAAGTCATGTTTAGTGATGTATCATGAATCTGCATTGAGCAAGGTGATGATGCTGGAACTTTTCCAATGACATTTATGAAGACGACTGCCTGAAGAAAACATGCATATTTCCAAAGTCATTGATGATATGGGGCTGCGTGTCACATTATGGCACTGGGGAGATGAAGTGAAGTGAATTATATTTATACAGCGCTTTTTCTCTAGTGACTCAAAGCGCTTTACATAGTGAAACCCAATATCTTAGACTTAGACTTAGACAAACTTTAATGATCCACAAGGGAAATGTTTCTAATCTAATCTAAGTTACATTTAAACCAGTGTGGGTGGCACTGGGAGCAGGTGGGTATAGTGTCTTGCCCAAGGACACAACGGCGGTGACTAGGATGGCGGAAGCGGGGATCGAACCTGGAACCTTTAAGTTGCTGGCACGGCCACTCTACCAACCGATGGCTGTCATTACATCTTCAATAAATCCACAAGTTTACATTTTGGACACTTTTCTTATTCCATCAATCGAACGGATGTTTGAGGATGATGACATCATTTTTTGAGATTGATAACACATCTTGCCATGGAACAAAAACAGTAAAAAAAACCTTTCTTTGAAGAAAGACACATCAGGTCAATGTCATGGCCTGCAAATACTCCTGATCTCAGTCCCAATAAAATCCCTAGTGAAAATTGAAGAAAATGGCTCCAACCTGCAAAACTGATCTGACAACAGTAATTACGCAACGTTAAAGCAAGATTAATAAAGAGTAATGTTTATCACTTGTTCAGTCCTTGCCTCAGGGACTGCAAGCTGTTACAAAAGCCAGAGGTGGCGTACTACTGGTGTGTTGTAGTGTTTTTTGTTTTTCATGTATTTTTGCTCAGAATTGATTTTGATTTTGAATTGATTCCATATTTTGTCCACTATTCTGTGTTTTTCAACCTTTTTTGAGTCAAGGCACATTTTTTTAATAGAAAAAATGCGGAGGCACACCACCAGCAGAAATCATGAAAAACTGAAACTCAGCAGCAGTGAAAAGTTGTTGTCGCAATTGTTGGATATGACTTAAAACCATAACCAAGCATGCATAACTGTAGCTCTTGTCTCAAAGTAGGTGTACTGTCACCACCTGTCACATCACGCCATGACTTATTTGGAGTTTTTTGCTGTTTTCCTGTGTGTAGTGTTTTAGTTGTTGTCTTGCACTCCTACTTTGGTGGCTTTTTCTCTTTTTTTGGTATTTTCCTGTCGCAGTTTTATGTCTTCCTTTGAGCGATATTTCCTGCATCTACTTTGTTTTATCAATCAAGAATATTCCAGTTGTTTTTATCTTTCTTGGGGACATTGTTGATTGTCATGTCATGTTCGGATGTACATTGTGGACGCTGTCTTTGCTCAACAGTAAGTCTTTGCTGTCGTCCAGCATTCTGTTTTTGTTTACTTTGTAGCCAGTTCTGTTTTAGCTTTGGTCTGCATAGCCTTCCCTACGGAGCCCCTAAAAGGAAATGGGGGAAAAAATTTTTTGTATAATTTAATTTTTATTTATTTAATTTTTTTAGACATGTATCTCATGCGCACGAGAAACTTTTTATAAAGTTATAAAAAAAAATTTTTTTTTAAATTATAATTTTTTTTTTTTAAATTTTTTTAGACATGTATCTCGTGCGCATGAGATACATGTCCAAAAAAAAATAAAAATACTAATAATTAAAATGTTCTTTTTACAACTTTATAAAAAGTATCTCGTGCGCACAAGATAGTTTCTAGTGCGGACGAGAGACATGTCTAAAAAAATAAAAAAATAAATAAAAATGATAAAAAAATGTTTTCCCCCATGTCCCTTTAGGGGCTCCGTACTTCCCTAATCTTCAATGCCTTTTCTTAGGGGCACTCACCTTTTGTTTATTTTTGGTTTAAGCATTAGACACCTTTTTACCTGCATACTGCCTCCCGCTGTTCCCGACATCTACAAAGCAATTCGCTACCGGCTGCCACCTACTGATATGGAAGAGTATTGCACGGTTACTCTGCCGAGCTCTAGACAGCACCGACACTCAACAACAACACATCATTGGCAGACTATAATTACTGGTTTGCAAATTTTAATTTTAATAATTATAATAATGACCTCCCACGGCACACCAGACTCTATTTCACAGTACATACTCTATTTCACAGTACATTAGTGTGCCGCGGCACAGTGGTTGAAAAACACTGGAATAGCATGCTTGCCTATTACAACCTTTCATGTTGTTTGTATTTGGTACAGGTTTTAGACACTGCTGACTGTGAACAATTAACTTCTTTGATGATTTACCTTATTGAAGGAGTTTAATAATCCTCTTCTTTGTTCCAATTGACATCTCTCGTGTTGGAGCCATGATTCATGTCAACCCCCCTGGTGCAACAGCTCTCCATGGTGTGAATACTCCTTTTTTAACTGCAGACTAATGAACAGATTCAAACCGATCCATGTCTTCTTACCTTAGGAAATGAGAATTTGCAGGGTTATTGCACATTTTTTTCCCTTTAGAATTCAGCGATGAAGTTGCAATTTGAAATTGTACTGTAATAGTTTTATGTCATGTCTGTTATCTGCTTTTATCCTATACAATTTCCTTCTTCCTTCAAAGTCTGGTGAGTCCTTTTTTTTACCCAGGGGTTGTACTATTATGAATAATGATCGAACCCTGATTTTTAAATATTTATTTCAGTAAAATAAGTGACATTATATATTTTTTATAGTCTACTGAGATCAATTCTGTCCACACCCATTAAGAAAACAACATTGACACCAGCTGATTTTGTACATGCTGGGTATCAATTTAATGGCTTATAGGTCTGCTTCCTGAATACTGGAGATTGTTTTTGGTGGAAGAATAGTTGACATCCTATGAGAAATGTTGAAGGTACTGCAGCGTAAAGAAGCAAGTAAAGCCAGTAATTCTTTATGAGATTAGCAGGGATCTGGAATCAGTTTGTCTGTAGAGAACATCGACAGAGCATTTAAACAGCTGTGCGTTGTCCGTGTTACTGGATGGGAAACTGTTATGGTCCATTTTCGGAAAGCAGCTCTACAGCATTTTACAATCCAATCTGGAATGCATATACCTGCGTTTGTATTAGATCAGCAGTACACTTACTGATAGGCACAATAATTTATATACATGACACAATGCATAGAGTAAATGTGTGGGTTGATCAAAGAAAAGGGGTTCAAGGACTTGGCTTGGGGATCGGAGGGTCTCAGGTTTGAGCCCTGTGCTTTTCCACTTCCACTATATGACTACAGTGGTGCATCGGTCGGGATGGGTAACTTTCACATTGGAATCGATATGGTACCAATTCCTGGTTTCTGGGAATTGATACTTAACGGTATCAATTTTCTGTACTCTTGTGTGTTCAGATGTGTTAATAAATGTTAATTGTTTAAAAATATATAATTTTTTCAACACTGATCAGTTGTTTTCTTACACTTCTGTGTCTCATTTACAAGTACTGTAATGTACTGTATTATACAAGGTGATTAAAAAAGAATATGCCAAAATCATCACACATTTATTCAGTTCTAAAGCATTGTAATAGACTGATAGACAGATCCCCGGACCCAACTGTGTGTGACTGTGTGTGGGGCGGGGTTGGGTAGGGGCGGGGTTTGGTGGTAGCGGGGGGTGTATATTGTAGCATCCCGGAAGAGTTAGTGCTGCAAGGGGTTCTGGGTATTTGTTCTGTTGTGTTTATGTTGTGTTACGGTGCGGATGTTCTCCCATTCATGTTTGGTGTGGGTTCACAGTGTGGCGCTTATTTGTAACAGTGTTAAAGTTGTTTATACGGCCACCCTCAGTGTGACCTGTATGGCTGTTGCATAAAGCCGTAGATATTAAGGGAATGGGCCGGCACGCAAAGGCAGTGCCTTTAAGGTTTATTGGCGCTCTGTACTTCTCCCTACGTCCGTGTACACAGTGGCATTTTAAAAAGTCATACATTTTACTTTTTGAAACCGATACCTATAATCCTGAAACCGATACCGATGATTTCCGATATTACATTTTAAAGCATTTATCGGCCGATAATATCGGCAGTCCGATATTATCGGACATCCCTACTTGTAAAGCATGAAATAAATACTCAAAGTTATGTAGAACACGTTTTCAAGCTAGGTTTTCTTTTGTTTTTAATTTTTGAAATATCGAGTGATAATTTTTGCGTATTCTTTTTGAATCACGCTGAATAGTAGATCCTGCATGCAGTTGCAAGTCGTTTGATGGCCGTAATGTATAGACTACAGAGTCTTGTCATAGCCAGGAAGTAGTCATTGCTATTAAGTTGATTGTGCCAATCTTTTCTTTTGTTGCGTCCTACCAAGTGTTCATTCTGTAAGTATTGTCCTTCTTACACAACAGCTGTTGAACTGTAACATGCATCTTAGTTGAAGTTTTGATTACCAACTCGCCATGTAAAATTGCCAATGTTAACCTTTAACATTTCTATTGCAAATCCAATGCATTTATCCACACGAGCAACAGTTTTCCGACCTAGTTTTGCATTTTCTCTCCATCCTTGCGTAGATATTTAGCCCCTTTGGCAAAGTCAGCAACCATATAAACGTCCTTATTGACAGTAGTTGTAATTGTGGACGTGTTTCTTTCGTATTTGCGAGCCAAATCAGCAACGTGTGCGCCATTGCCGTACTCCTCGCAAATAGTAATTTTTAAGTCCACAGCGAATCCCTCCATCATTCCAAGCTGGTTTGTTGGCTTTTTCAACCCATATTGAGTAACCAAAATAAACAAAACTTGGTGAATGGCGAAAAAAGAAACACACGCTGAAGCACTGAAGAGTAATGGACTACGTAAACAGGATGTCCACCTATCCAAAATGTCAGTGCCCTATGTGTCCTGTACTGCACAGGAAGTCCATCCATCCATCTTCTTCCGCTTATCCGAGGTCGGGTCGCGGGGGCAGCAGCCTAAGCAGGGAAGCCCAGACTTCCCTCTCCCCAGCCACTTCGTCCAGCTCTTCCTGTGGGACCCCGAGGCGTTCCCAGGCCAGCCGGGAGACATAGTCTTCCCAACGTGTCCTGGGTCTTCCCCGCGGCCTCCTACCGGTCGGACGTGCCCTAAACACCTCCCTAGGGAGGCATTCGGGTGGCATCCTGACCAGATGGCCGAACCACCTCATCTGGCTCCTCTCGATGTGGAGGAGCAGCGGCTTTACTTTGAGCTCCCCCCGGATGGCAGAGCTTCTCACCCTATCTCTAAGGGAGAGCCCCGCCACCCGGCGGAGGAAACTCATTTCGGCCACTTGTACCCGTGATCTTGTCCTTTCGGTCATAACCCAAAGCTCATGACCATAGGTGAGGATGGGAACGTAGATCGACCGGTAAATTGAGAGCTTTGCCTTCCGGCTCAGCTCCTTCTTCACCACAACGGATCGATACAGCGTCCGCATTACTGAAGACGCCGCACCGATTCGCCTGTCGATCTCACGATCCACTCTTCCCTCACTCGTGAACAAGACTCCGAGGTACTTGAACTCCTCCACTTGGGGCAAGATCTCCTCCCCAACCCGGACATGGCACTCCACCCTTTTCCGGGCGAGAACCATGGACTCGGACTTGGAGGTGCTGATTCTCATCACAGTCGCTTCACACTCGGCTGCGAACCGATCCAGCGAGAGCTGAAGATCCTGGCCAGATGAAGCCATCAGGACCACATCATCTGCAAAAAGCAGAGACCTAATCCTACAGCCACCAAACCAGATCCCCTCAACGCCTTGACTGCGCCTAGAAATTCTGTCCATAAAAGTTATGAACAGAATCGGTGACAAAGGGCAGCCTTGGCAGAGTCCAACCCTCTCTGGAAACGTGTCCGACTTACTGCCGGCAATGCGGACCAAGCTCTGGCACTGAGCATACAGGGAGCGGACTGCCACAATCAGACAGTCCGATACCCCATACTCCCTGAGCACTCCCCACAGGACTTCCCGAGGGACACGGTTGAATGCCTTCTCCAAGTCCACAAAACACATGTAGACTGGTTGGGCAAACTCCCATGCACCCTCAAGGACCCTGCCGAGAGTATAGAGCTGGTCCACAGTTCCACGACCAGGACGAAAACCACACTGTTCCTCCTGAATCCGAGGTTCGACTATCCGGCGTAGCCTCCTCTCTAGTACACCCGAATAGACCTTACCGGGAAGGCTGAGGAGTGTGATCCCATGATAGTTAGAACACACCCTCCGGTTCCCCTTCTTAAAGAGAGGAACCACCACCCCGGTCTGCCAATCCAGAGGTACCGCCCCCGATGTCCACGCGATGCTGCAGAGTCTTGTCAACCAAAACAGCCCCACAGCATCCAGAGCCTTAAGGAAGTGATGTTTTCAAAAATGGAATCGCCTTAAGGCTTCCAGCGGCACACAAAATGAATGATTGAAGCGTTCATACACCGACACATGGTTCGCACACAGAGGCACATTTGGCTCGATCTAAAGGTTTCTAAAAAGTTTGAAAATAGAATGTTTCGTAAATCGAGGTTCCACTGTAGTTGGGCCGTACGATAACTGAGACGGTTTACGAAAACTGGCGCAAATTGTAAATGTTTTGTTTAAAACTGACTTTTACATAAAGCGGGGCGGAAGAAAGCCCAGTAAAACCAGTCGAAGAAAGAGTCATGAAGCCATTTCAACATTTGAAGATGCATGGCTAGAAATGACCAAAACAAACACGCATGCTAACACAAGCTTACCCTGTTGCTGCCTGTACCTTGGCCTGGATCCACAGTCTCCACTTTGTTGCACCACTCCATTTTCTTGTTGCAGTCTACTCAGATGACCTTCGTTCACACACACACACACACACACACACACACACACAGAAAGTGCATTCAAACTCTACACAGAGGTGTTCCAACTAAGATTCAAACACCGATCCAAAGACTGTGAGGCTGATGTTCTCACCCCCTGGCCACCATGCTGCTCAAATAATTAGAATCATTTTAATCCCAGCACATTTTGTGTGACTTTGGTGTCATTTATAGTAATATTCCTGGGTGGCATCGTCTTGGCATGTGTGTGTGCTATCATCAATCAGATGTATGCGGTTAACGAAATGGTATAAATATCTGACATGTGTTGTAACGCATTCAGGGATACTTGAAAACAGGCCTAACTGGAAAAAACTTGCTTTTAGTGACTATGTTTTTTGTTTTTTTTAGCAGTGGAGAAATGTAATTAAAAAGTTCCTGAATGTATGATCAACAATCGTTTTAGTTATTTATGAATTATGGCCCACCTTCATATTTGAAACTTAATCCAGCATTGAGCAGATTACATCCATGTACCACGTTTCTGAAGATTAGTGACATCTCTAAGTTTCGTTTTCAATTAACTTGATCCATGCCCGAAGAAGGGAAATGAAACTGAATAACTCTCGTACTGTGACGACTACTACTGGGACCTACCACTATCGTTTTGGTTGCATATACAGTACAGGCCAAAAGTTTGGACACGCCTTCTCATTCAATGCGTTTTCTTTATTTTCTTGACTATTTACATTGTAGATTGTCAATGAAGGCATCAAAACTATGAATGAACACATGTGGAGTTATGTCATACTTGCCAACACTCCCGGATTTTCCGGGAGACTCCCGAAATTCAACGCCTCTCCCGAAAACCTCCTGGGACAAATTTTCTCCCGAAAATCTCCTGAAATTCAGGCAGAGCGGGAAGCTCCATGCGGACCTAAGTGACGTGTCAACAGCCTGTATTCACGTCCGCTTTCCCACAATACAAACAGCGTGCCTGCCCAAACACGTTATAACTGTAGAATGATCGAGGGAGAGTTCTTGGTTTCTTATGTGGCTTTATTGTTAGGCAGTTTCATTAACGTCCTCCCAGCGCGGTAACAACACACAACAACAGCAGTCATGTTTTATTCTACCGTAAAGCAGTTTGTCTGCCGTAAACAGCAATGTTGTTGTAATATATTGAGTTGGAGGCAATAACCAGGCGAGGTGATGAAGTATGTCTCTTTACTGTAGACTTCAGAACAGACTCACACACTTGAAGTCAGGTGCGCAACACCACGTAAATCGTTGGCCAACCAAAGAGTAACCCCAGAACGCTATAGCCAACATTCACCAGGAGATGGCAACAGACAAACATAGATCACTCTATTACATTCCTCCCCTTTTAGAAATGTAGAAGTTACTCAAAATAAATAAACAACCCAACCAAAAAATGCAGCAGCTCAATTAAAAAACTGTACTTAAGCCACATTCTTTTTTTTTTTTTTTTTAGTACTGAACTCTTAACCCTCATTTGTAAACAATAACATGCTTATTATACAAACAGTATTTGTACACCTTTAACACAGATTTTTATACTGTCTTCAGAGATTCCGTTTTTTTGGTGGTACTCGAAGCCTTTCTGGGTACCTGCGAAAGGGTGTTCAGCATGGTTAGAAAAATAGTGACAGAGAATAGAACAAGGATGGACAATTCAACCCTTAACTCAACAATGAGTAGATGAGTGTTATGTGTGTGTATATGTGTAAATAAATGAACACTGAAATTCAAGTATTTCTTTTATATATATATATATATATATATATATATATATATATATATATATATATATATATATATATATATATATATATATATATATATATATATATATATATATATATATATAAATAAAATAAATATATATATATTTAGCTAGAATTCACTGAAAGTCAAGTATTTCTTTATATATATATATATATATATATATATATATATATAAGAAATACTTGACTTGGTGAATTCTAGCTGTAAATATACTCCTCCCCTCTTAGCCACGCCCCCACCCCACCCCCCACCTCCCGAAATTGGAGGTCTCAAGGTTGGCAAGTATGAGTTATGTACTTAAATAAAAAAAGGTGAAATAACTGAAAACATGTTTTATATTCTAGTTCAGTGGTTCTTAACCTTGTTGGAGGTACCGAACCCCACCAGTTTCATATGCGCATTCACCGAACCCTTCTTTAGTGAAAAATAAAATGTTTTTTTTTTTTTTTTTTTCAAATTCAAGACAAAGTTATATGGTTTTGGTAACACTTTAGTATGGGGAACATATTCTAAGTAACAAAGACTTAATTTGGAGTTTTTTGGACACTAGGGGAACATATTCTAAGTAACAAAGACTTAATTTAGAGTTATTTGGTTAGGGACCCCGACTTAAACTAGTTGAAAAACTTATTCGGGTGTTACCATTTAGTGGTCAATTGTACAGAATATGTACTGTACTGTGCAATCTACTAATAAAAGTTTCAATCAATCAATCAAAAAAGGGTTAGGGTTAGACGGTTAGGGTTATAATAAGGCCATGTAGAATAAGGCATTAATAAGTACTTAATAATGACTAGTTAAGAGCCAATATGTTACTAATTAGCAACTAATTAATGGTGAATATGTTCCCCATACTAAAGTGTTATCATGTTTTTTTTTACTGGTGCACAAAATGAACCGTGCATGAACATCACCTTGTTCAAAGAACAAAACCAACACAGTGCATAAACTCACAACAAATTACACACCTGCAAACCAGTCTGACTTCTGCTGTTGCCGTATCCGTAATATGCCGAAAGGGAAAAGTTGTTATTTACACGATGAGTCGGGTGTGTCTTGACCTCTGCCGAACCCCTGAGCCCGACTCACCGAACCCCTAGGGTTCGATCGAACTCAGGTTAAGAACCACTGCTCTAGTTTCTTCAAAATATCCACCCTTTGCTCTGATTACTGTTTTGCACACTCTTGGCATTCTCTCGATGAGCTTCAAGAGGTAGTCGCCTGAAAGGGTTTTCACTTCACAGGTGTCATAGTTTTGATGCCTTCAGTGACAATCTACAATGTAAATAGTCATGAAAATAAAGAAAACACATTGAAATGAGAAGGTGTGTCCAAACGTATGGCCTGTACTGTATGACATGTGACGCTATAGGTTGTGGGGTCATATCAGCCTTTGTTTAAATTGTCCATAAAGGTTCGAATCTACCCTCCCCACCCCCTGCCCCCTCTCGTTGACACGCGAGATACTCAAACTTTTTTTCACCAAGTACCACCCTCAGAAAACACTTGCCACTCCAAGTACCACCATAATGACCAACAATAAAATACAGTAGCATAGTAGGCCTAAATATTCATTAAAAACAAGGCAGAGGCTTTATTTAACAAGTATGTTTGGTCACTGTAACATTACACACAGTTTGAACAGTAACACTGTGTTTGAATAATTAATTAAGTGATGCTTTGGCGTACCACCGTTTGAGAATCACTGACCTAGACAAAGCACACATCAAAAAGGTCATTGACTTTTTGTTTCATGAATGGGAACTAAAACACAAAAAACAGTTGGTTTATTGGAATTTCATTTGATAAATTATACAATAAAATTGAAAAACAAAGCGTTTTTCTTTTTAAGTGTCGAAGAGCAACAAGAAGATCTGTTTACAAGATCTACAAGATTTTAATTTTATAATTCACGTAACAAAAACTTAAATAATCAGTCAGCAGAAATGAAAAACACATACAAAAAGAGAAGTTTTTTTCATATTTCGACACCAGAAGCAGAAGTTGATAGTTAAAGTCGAGAGTGTGGATCTGCCTCTAAGGGAAAAAAACGGTGTGGTGTTGTATCGTTAGTGTGAAGTGAAGTGAATTGTATTTATATAGCGCTTTTCTCTAGTGACTCAAAGCGCTTTACATAGTGAAACCCAATATCAAAGTTACATTTAAACCAGTGCGGGTGGCACTGGGAGCTGGTGGGTAAAGTGTCTTGCCCAAGAACACAACGGCAGTAACTAGGATGGCGGAAGCGGGAATCGAACCCGAAACCCTCAAGTTGCTGGCACGACCACTCTACCAACCGAGCTATGCTGCTCGTTAGTCAGACAGAACATGGATCAATATATTTGTGTGTATAAACACAGGCTACAACACAACCCTGTTTATTGTGTTATTTTGTTTTCCTAAAGAACAATCCGCGTTTGTCTTTAAGTAAACATTTCTGGTTCTGCTGTCAGAAAATGAAAAAACATGTTTTGGTCCCCTCCCTACTCCCTCCTTTTCGGTCTGTCCCCCCGTGTGCTGCTGACTGGTGTTTTTCCTTTTTGTTTTATGAAATATAAAATGGAAATCAAACCGTTTTTTTTCTTTTAGATCCGTTTATTGCGCTTTGACACTAAAAAAGAAGAATGCTTTGTTTTTCATTTTTATTTTCTGTTTCAAAATGAAATAAGAAAAAAACTATTGTTTTTCCCGTTTTTTATTTCCCATACATTTTTTATATATATATATATATATATATATATATATATATATATATATATATATATATATATATATATATATATATGTAGAATACTTTTTTTTTTTTCTTGTGACATAACGCGGGCCGGATCCTGGCCGTAGCTTGGGGACCCCTGTTCTACCGCTTATCCTTTGGGCTGGACACACCCTGAACTGGTCGCCAGCCAATAACAGAAAAACATTATTTTATTTTCTCTTTGCTGATGATTTTATTCTTATTTGAGTATTTTGCAAGAATATTTCTTATTGTAAGGATTGAGAATATTTTATATGGACTCCCCGTCTCAGCGGCAGCAGTTTTTATGGATCTAACTAAAGCATTTGACACAATTAATCACAGTATTTTAATCAAAAAACTAGAACGATATGGCATCAGAGGGTTAGTCTTAAACTGGATAAGAAGTTATCTAATGAACAGGAAACAATACGTGAAACTAGGCGAACACACCTCTACAACGCTAAATATATCCTGTGGTGTTCCTCAGGGATCAATACTAGGACCTAAATTATTCAATCTATATATAAATGCCATTTGTAAAGTTACAAAATATTTAAAGTTAGTATTATTAGCGGATGATATAACAGCGTTTTGTTCAGGAGAGAACACACAGAAGATACTACAAATAATAACAGAAGAAATGAACAAATTAAAAAGATGGTTTGACAAAAACAGACTATCGTTGAATCTCAGTAAAACTAAAATAATGCTATTTGGTAACAGTAGAAGAGAAAGTCAAACACAAATACAAATAGACGGAATAGAAATTGAAAGAGTAAATGAAACCAAATTTCTAGGTATAATGATTGATGATAAATTGAACTGGAAATCTCACGTAAAAAATATACAACATAAAGTAGCAAGAAACACGTCAATAATGAATAAAGCAAAACATGTTCTTGACAAAAAATCACTTCATATTCTCTACTGCTCACTAGTGTTACCATATCTGAGTTACTGTGTAGAAATATGGGGAAATAACTACAAAAGTACACTTCATTCATTAACGGTGTTACAAAAAAGATCAGTTAGAATAATACATAATGTTGGCTATAGAGAACATACAAATCCTTTATTTATTGAATCAAAGATACTGAAATTCCACGACATAGTGAATTTGCAAACAGCTAAAATTATACACAAAGCAAACTATAACCTGCTACCCAAGAATATACAACAATTCTTCTCAAAAAAAGAGGAGAAATATAATCTTAGAGAGAAATGTAATTTAAAACATTTGTATGCACGTACAACACTTAAGACCTTCAGTATATCAGTTTGTGGAATTAAATTATGGAATGGATTAAGCAAAGCAATCAAACAATGTACTAATATGATCCACTACAAGAAACTCTTCAAACTTAAAGTGTTTACAAAGTATAAAGAAGAGGAACCATGATAAACATTCTGAATTTATTTAACTCATTCATTCTTTCACTCACAAAATAATCTTATTTATCTCAACATATGAAATGTAACTTACTTCACCAATTATTATTTATTTACTTATTTTTATTGTGATTACTTATGGAGTATATTGTGAATAAATTGAGAACAGGAAGTGAACAAAAGTTTTAGCAACTGTTATGTAAAAGAAAAGGGGTAGGATTAAATAAGCTCTGCTTCTTCCTACTCCTTTTCGAACATGTTGAAAAGAGAAACTGGAGATTGTGATGTATCATGTTGTATGATTGCATGTTCGAAATAAACTCAAACCCAAGTGTTGGCCTAATACCCCGAGTTTGAAACATTTTGGAAATATTGTATGCTTCAACTTTTTGCATTAGATGCAAATTGCATTAAATCGGTACCGTATCACTTCAGAAACACGTTTTCAATTGGAACTTCAGGAATGTTTGGCAAATAGAGGAGTCTAATTTTCCATGCATAATAGGACCCACAGTGCACAAATAGCCTTTCACAAAACTGATGGAGCTAAATGAACCTGGAAGCAATTTTAACATTGAGTGTTGAAATAAAGACTGTTTATGCAAGTGACAACAGTTATTAATGAAACCATTGTCTTTCAGATGTGAATGAATGCGACGTGGACAAGGGAGGCTGTGAAGGGTACTGTTGCAATGCTATTGGCAGCTACTACTGCAAGTGTCCTGAGGGCAGTAAGTTGGGCCCAGATGGCAAAGCATGTCAAGGTAAGATAAACACCCAGAGTGTACAAACTCACTTTTTACGAGTGTCTGCACAGCTTGTGATTCCTGACCTGTTTGTTACTAATTAGTTGTCCTAATGAATAAAGACGGAGGGGTTCTCATGATGTTATCAATGTTCTAGCGTTAGACATCCCATACTAATTATTAGGGATGTCCGATAATGGCTTTTTGCCCATATCCGATATTCCGATATTGTCCAACTCTTTAATTACCGATACCGATATCAACCGATACCGATATCAACCGATATATACAGTCGTGGATTTAACACATTATTATGCCTAATTTGGACAACCAGGTATGGTGAAGATAAGGTACTTTAAAAAAAAATTAATAACATAAGATAAATAAATTAAAAACATTTTCTTGAATAAAAAAGAAAGTAAAACAATATAAAACAGTTACATAGAAACTAGTAATTCATGAAAATGAGTAAAATTAACTGTTAAAGGTTAGTACTATTAGTGGACCAGCAGCACGCACAATCATGTGTGCTTACGGACTGTATCCCTTGCAGACTGTATTGATATATATTGATATATAATGTAGGAACCAGAATATTAATAACAGAAATAAATAACCCTTTTGTGTGAATGAGTGTAAATGGGGGAGGGAGTTTTTTTGGGTTGGTGAACTAATTGTAAGTGTATCTTGTGTTTTTTATGTTGATTTAATAAAAAACTAAATAAAAAAAACAACAAACAAAACCCGATACCGATAATAAAAAAACGATACCAATAATTTACGATATTACATTTTAACGCATTTATTTGTTTGAGTTTGAGTTTATTTCGAACATGCAAGCATACAACATGATACATCACAATCTCCAGTTTCTCTTTTCAACATGTTCGAAAAGGAGTAGGAAGAAGCAGAGCTTATTTAATCCTACCCCTTTTCTTTTACATAACAGTTGCTAAAACTTTTGTGTATCATTTTAGCTGTTTGCAAATTCACTATGTCGTGGAATTTCAGTATCTTTGATTCAATAAATAAAGGATTTGTATGTTCTCTATAGCCAACATTATGTATTATTCTAACTGATCTTTTTTGTAACACCGTTAGTGAATGAAGTGTACTTTTGTAATTATTTCCCCATATTTCTACACAGTAACTCAGATATGGTAACACTAGTGAGCAGTAGAGAATATGAAGTGATTTTTTGTCAAGAACATGTTTTGCTTTATTCATTATTGACGTGTTTCTTGCTACTTTATGTTGTATATTTTTACGTGAGATTTCCAGTTCAATTGATCATCAATCATTATACCTAGAAATTTGGTTTCATTTACTCTTTCAATTTCCATTCCGTCTATCTGTATTTGTGTTTGACTTTCTCTTCTACTGTTACCAAATAGCATTATTTTAGTTTTACTGAGATTCAACGATAGTCTGTTTTTGTCAAACCATCTTTTTAATTTGTTCATTTTTTCTGTTATTATTTGTAGTATCTTCTGTGTGTTCTCTCCTGAACAAAACACTGTTGTATCATCCGCAAATAATACTAACTTTAAATCTTTTGTAACTTTACAAATGTCATTTATACAGAGATTGAATAATTTAGGTCCTAGTATTGATCCCTGAGGTACACCACAGGATATATTTAGCGTTGTAGACGTGTGTTCGCCTAGCTTCACGTATTGTTTCCTGTTCATTAGATAACTTCTTATCCAGTTTAAGACTAACTCTCTGATGTTGTTGTGTTGACAGGACAACAAACACAAGGTCAAGGTGCTGCAAAACACAGAGACAAAAACATGAAATGTTATCAAAACAAGAGCACCAGGACAGGCAATGATATCAAACAGAAACAAAAATATTCAGTGCTCAGGTTCAACGCTGCACTCATATTTAACCAAATGGTTGTAGCACATGACAAAGTATGGTCATATTGTAAATACACAATGCACTGACTCTGACCTTACACACATGGCCAATAAATGTCAGGTCTTTGTTTGTGTGCAATAAAATGTGCATTGTTGACACTGGCTGCAGGCCTTCTCTGCACAAACATGGCTGCTTTATGGTATATTACTGCCAATAGTCTGTCAGAAAGCATTGCTGCACTTTATTATCTGTGTAATCATCAGCCTTATTTTCGAACTACATATCTGCATACAGATGTCTTTTGTTCATATTTCCACAGAACCTTCAGACTTGTTAGGCTGTCCAATAGTAAAGTTTTTAAGAATGGATAATTTGACAACTTACCAACATTTTTTATACTACACAGATGGGCCATAGTCATTTTAGTTTATGCATGCTTGGTTGAGTTATCAGAATTGTTCATACAGTGGAACCTCGATTTAAAAACTTAATTGGGTCTTCATTAGGGTTCACAAATAGAAAAGTTAGTAATTTGAAGCAAGTTTCTCCAAAAGAAACAAAATAAACATGAACAATGGGTTTTAGCCTCAACAAAAGTCCATATTTTAGTATGTTTGGACACTTTGAACACGATATTAAGTACAGCACTGTATTTCGAACAAACATATCAAGGGGGTGATAGATCTACTTTCTATTTAATACCAAATCCAAACTAACAACAACAAGCTGAACTGTCCTCATTTACAACCGCCCTGCTGATACGCACACACACTGTCACTAGCCCTGTGGCGCACCCTTGTTTAAAATTACAAAACTCCTTAACTTCAACAGCCAGGTCTCTACAATGATTAGGAATAAAAAAATAAATAAATCAGCTTTATCTTGTTGGTTAATCTTCTTGGTGTGCAGTGGAATATGAAAAAAAAAAATAAATAAATAAATAAAAATAAATAAATAAAATGCCGGACAAACAGATTTAAGAACACTTTTTACTAAAGAGCAAGTGTCGCTGAACACAAGACAAGAATGACTGTGCATGTGAGCTGTGTGCTTGGTATTTTTAAATATGTTCTTATGTTTTTATGTGTTATTATGAATTTGCACTAAATTAGTTTTGCTTACAATTTCGTTGTACAATGTACAATGACAATAAAGATCTATTCTATTCTATTCTATGTCGACATGGGATCAATATTCGTCTTTAGCGACATTTTGCGCTTTTGTTTGCTTTACACGACTCCTGCTTTATGTTCTAGACTTGGTATTTAAAGGGGAACATTATCACAATTTCAGAAGGGTTAAAACCATTAAAAATCAGTTCCCAGTGGCTTATTTTATTTTTCGAAGGTTTTTTCAAAATGTTACCCATCACGCAATATCCCTAAAAAAAGCTTAAAAGTGCCTGATTTTAACCATCGTTATATACACCCGTCCATTTTCCTGTGACGTCACACAGTGATGCCAATACAAACAAACATGGCGGATAGAACAGCAAGGTATAGCGACATTAGCTCGGATTCAGACTCGGATTTCAGCGGCTTAAGCGATTCAACAGATTACGCATGTATTGAAACGGATGGTTGTAGTGTGGAGGCAGGTAGCGAAAACGAAATTGAAGAAGAAACTGAAGCTATTGAGCCATATCGGTTTGAACCGTATGCAAGCAAAACCGACGAAAGCGACACGACAGCCAGCGACACGAGAGAAAGCGAGGATGAATTCGGCGATCGCCTTCTAACCAACGATTGGTATGTGTTTGTTTGGCATTAAAGAAAACTAACAACTATGAACTAGGTTTACAGCATATGAAATACATTTGGCAACAACATGCACTTTGAGAGTGCAGACAGCCCAATTTTCATCAATTAATATATTCTGTAGACATACCCTCATCCGCTATCTTTTCCTAAAAGCTGATCTGTCCAGTTTTGGAGTTGATGTCAGCAGGTCAGGGAAGCTAGGGTCGATATTCTTCTCTTGATCATCTTCGGTGGCATAAGGGACGGTGTGAGCCAAGACATCCAGGGGGTTTAGCTCGCTCGTCTGCGGGAACAAACTGCCGCCATTGCTTGCCGTGCTACCGAGGTCCTTTGTCCCTGAATTGCTCACACACTCCGGCAGATTCAATGGGCGTCTGGCGGCAGATTTCTTTGACTTTATCGTTGGAAATGCATCTGCTTTGAGTGTCGCAGGATATCCACACATTCTTGCCATCTCTGTCGTAGCATAGCTTTCGTCGGTAAAGTGTGCGGAACAAACGTCCAATTTCTTGCCACTTTCGCATCTTTGGGCCACTGGTGCAACTTGAATCCGTCCCTGTTCGTGTTGTTACACCCTCCGACAACACACCGACGAGGCATGATGTCTCCAAGGTACGGAAAACAGTCGAAAAAACGGAAAATAACAAGAGCTGATTTGACTCGGTGTTTGTAATGTGTTTGAGAAAATGGCGGATTGCTTCCCGATGTGACGTCGTCGCTCCGAGAGCGAATAATAGAAAGGCGTTTAATTCGCCAAAATTCACCCATTTAGAGTTCGGAAATCGGTTAAAAAAAATATATGGTCTTTTTTCTGCAACATCAAGGTATATATTGACGCTTACATAGGTCTGGTGATAATGTTCCCCTTTAAGGTTTTGCGATGGGCTTCCCGTGCACTTTGTTTTGTTTGTTTTTTTTGCCCTGCCAGTGGAATTAAATGATTCCTACCTGCACGCTCCTTCTGACGCTTTCTTCCGCATCCTGTAGAACACAGCCCCGGAAAAAGATTCTTTGTAATTCTGGGAAATGCAGAAACTTGTTAGTTTGCATGTTAGGGATGACTGGAATGTGTTGATGCTGGTTTAGAAATGTGGAAAATATGTGGATGTTTGAAAAATTGTGCATTCAATTGAAATAGGGAAAAAATATGGAATTGCTGAAAATGTGGGAATTGTGGGGGTGGTGGTGGTGGTGGGGGGACGGGGGTGTAGGGTGTAAATGGTAGCCCGCGTGTAATGTATGAGCTGAACATTCAATCAATCAATCAATGTTTATTTATATAGCCCTAAATCACAAGTATCTCAAAGGGCTGCACAAGCCACTACGACATCCTCGGTTCAGATCCCACATCAGGGCAAGGAAAAACTCAACCCAGTGGGATGACAATGAGAAACCTTAGAGAGGACCGCAGATGTTGGTGACCCCCCCCCCAGGGCGACCGGTGCAATGGACGTCGAGTGGATCTAGCATATTATTGTGAAAGTCCAGTCCATAGTGGATCTAACATAATAGTGAGAGTCCAGTCCATAGTGGGGCCAGCAGGCATATTATTATTTCATATTAACATATTAAAAGTGGAATAGTTTGAAAAATATGTGCGAGGAGAAGGATTTGCAGCATTCACACAATGAATGGAAGGACTGTTAAGAAATATTTTGACATTATTTTAAGGGGCTTCTTTACTATGGCTGACCTGCTGGAGATGAACTGACTCCTGACTCCAGGCAGTAAAGTCGTGAGTGAACAACACGGTCAGCAGATGATCTCTAAACCTGTCAACTGAACACTTGGCTCTCTCAGTCTGGCAGAAATAAACATGCTGATTTACTAAGGCCCATTTGTTCCTCAGCGTTCCAGGTGTGAACAAGTACTGCGGACCTTTGACCTTTCAGACAGGATATTGTCACTTTGTTAGAATTTATAGCCGTACGGCCAAACACTGGAGAACGCTAACGGAAGCAATCCCAGCTGCCGTGAAGCCCTCCGTTTATTGTTTTTTGTGTAAAATACATGTGAGGTCGTGTTTATGGAGAAGAAAATTGGGTGCTGAGCTATGGTGACCAACAGAAGGAAAAAACACATTTTACTTAGAATATTTGGAATTTAGTTATTATGTATAACTGATGAGGAGCAGTCATTTGATTACTCCACTGTGGCTTTTTGCACCAAGTACCACCTCAAAAAACACTTGGCTTTCCAAGTACCAACACAATAACCAATATTAGAATACAGTAGCACAGTAGGCCTAAGTATTAGGGGTGTGGGAAAAAATAGATTTGAATTCAAATCGCCATTCTCAGTATCGATACTCATTTTTCAAAAATCGATTTATTTTTTATTAATCAATCCAACAAAACAATACACAGCAATACCATAACAATGCAATCTAATTGTAAAACCAAACCCGAACCAGCAACACTCAGAACTGCAATAAGCAGAGCAATTGAGAGGAGACACAAACGCGACACAGAACAATCCAAAAGTAGTGAAACAAAAATGAATATTATCAACAACAGTATCAATATTAGTAACAATTTCAACATAGCAGTGATTAAAAATCCCTCCTGACATTATCATTAGACATTTACAAATTTTTTTTTTTTAAATTAATAAAAATGAACAATAGTGTCACAGTGGCTTACACTTGCATCACATGTCATAAGCTTGACCACACACTGTGTCCAATATTTTCACAAAGATATAATAGTTAAAACAAATTTACATTATTGCAATCAGTTGATAAAACATTGTCCTTTACAATTATAAAAGCTTTTTACAAAAATCTACTACTCTGCTTGCATGTCAGCAGACTGGGGTAGATCCTGCTGAAATCCTATGTATTGAATGAATAGAGAATCGTTTTGAATGGGAAAAATATCGTTTTTGAATCGAGAATCGCGTTGAATCGAAAAAAATCGATTAATAATCGAATCGTGAACCCAAGAATCGATATTGAATCGAATCGCAGCCCTGCTAAGTATTCATTAATTTAACTTTCTCCCGGGATGCAGACGGGCCACTCCGGACAAGGCGTGCAGGTAGGAACATGATTTAATTAGGGATGTCCGAAAATGGCTTTTTGCCGATATCCGATATTGTCCAACTCTTTAATTACTGATACCGATAACAACCGATATATACAGTCGTGGAATTAACACATTATTATGCCTAATTTGGACAACCAGGTATGGTGAAGATAAGGTGCTTTTAAAAAAAATTCATAAAATAAAATAAGATAAATAAATTAAAAACATTATCTTGAATAAAAAAGAAAGTAAAAAAATATAAAAACAGTTACATAGAAACTAGTAATTAATGAAAATGAGTAAAATTAACTGTTAAAGGTTAGTACTATTAGTGGACCAGCAGCACGCACAATCATGTGTGCTTACGGACTGTATCCCTTGCAGACTGTATTGATATATAATGTAGGAACCAGAATATTAATAACAGAAAGAAATAACCCTTTTGTGTGAATGAGTGTGAATGAGTGTAAATGGGGGAGGAAGGTTTTTTGGGTTGGTGCACTAATTGTAAGTGTAACTTGTGTTTTTTATGTTGATTTAATAAAAAAAACAACAACAAAAAAAACAACAACACCGATAATAAAAAAAACGATACCGATAATTTCCAATATTACATTATATCGCATTTATCGGCCGATAATATCGGCAGGCCGATATTATCGGACATCTCTAGATTTAATCATCAAAAAATAACGCGTAGTACCAAAAACAGAAAACAAGCAAAAGGGATGCGTGCCGATCGCACGGGAAGCTAAGGAAAAAACTTAGAGCAGGAATCATGAGCTAGGAAACACGAAGACCAAACATAATAGGTTGCATATAGCAAACAATGAAGTCAGGCCGACTGACCGGCAAAGGCAGGATTAAATAGTCCCTCTGATTAGTGCTCGGGAAACAGGTGAGCGTCCCGAGCACCAATCAGAGACAGGTGGGAACAATAAGCACCCATGGTAACTAAAAACAAACAAGGGTGCACAAAAACAGGAACTAAGGCAGTCCAAAACTAACAGAATATAGCAACACATGATCCGGGCCACGGATCATGACAAACTTAAATAACAAATATAGTTTATATTTTTGGCCACTGTAACAATACACACAGTGTGAACAGTGGGCGGTATAGCTCGGTTGGTAGAGCGGCCGTGCCAGCAACTTGAGGGTTCCAGGTTCGATCCTCGCTTCCGCCATCCTAGTTACTGCCGTTGTGTCCTTGGGCAAGACACTTTACCCACCTGCCCCCAGTGCCGCCCACACTGGTTTAGATGTAACTTAGACATTGGGTTTAACGATGTAAAAAAGCGCTTTGAGTCACTAGAGAAAAGCGCTATATAAAACTAATTCACACTCACACAAACAGTAAAACTGTGTTTGAATATCGGAAAATAAAGCACCAATTAAGTGATTCTTTGGCATACCACGAGATGGAGCCCATGTAACACTAGTTCTTTGAAAAATCCCTGACATACACAATATGAATAATACACATATAGCCGACGATAGAGCTTTTAATACTATCGTTATATCCTGATAATGCTTGTGAATGACACATTCATGCTGAGTTTTTGCAATTTTGATAGTGACAAGCAAACAACCGCGTCATCACAGCACTGTGGCGTCCTTGCTCGCAGCTAACGTCCCTCTTCACAGTGCAAAACCACTTCTAAGTCAAAGCAAATAAACTACGATAACTTCAAGTACCGTTATCACTGGCGGTATAGCTAAACATGTTACATTACACACCATAAGAGGATATGTTAACCGCTAAAAAGAGCTCTTGAGTGTAAACAGGGGTGGGCGATTTGATACAAATATAAACAGTAACAATACCGAATATAGTGTTAATATACTGTATAGTCAGAACTACAGCGACTTTGATCGATAATTCTTATTATCACAATTGCATTTAGTTGTTTTTTTTGCTGTTGTTATTGTTCACAAACTCAGAAAATAGGTTCCTTAATACAGGAGGACTTTAAGGACAAAAAACAAAAAGTAGTTTTCCCTTTTACACTATTTAGTAGGGGTGCACAAACTAACATTTGAATCGGGATTCCTATTCATCTCGGCTTTAAATCGAGTCATAGTTTTCCAAAATACATTTAAAGAAAAATTATATATATATATATATATATATATATATATATATATATATATATATATATATATATATATATATATATATATATATATATATATATATATATATATAATTATATATATATATTTTTTTGTATAAGAATAAATTTTTCAGAAGATGTTTTTAAGGCCATTTCCATGCAACTAGAATGACATTTTCTGACATGTAACCTGTTTTGAAAAACTTTCATTATGTATATTATTCCAAACAATACATTGCGAGATTAATTTCAATCGAGAATGGTGTTGAATCGAGAATCAATTCTGAATGGAGTTGTCACCCCAGGAATTGGATAGAGTCGTTATGTTCCCCAAAATTCACACCCATACTATTTAGGAGAGGGCAGTTTTCATGGGTCTGGACCACACACACGCACGCACGCACGCACGCACGCACGCACGCACGCACGCACGCACGCACGCACGCACGCACGCACGCACGCACGCACGCACGCACGCACGCACGCACGCACGCACGCACGCACGCACGCACGCACGCACACACACACACACACACACACACACACACACACACACACACACACACACACACACACACACACAATGTGCTGCTTTGACCTCTGAGGAATTTAACTACCAGTGATGGTAGAATTTTGTGAACAGAACCAAATGGTTCTGGTGTCATCTTTTTAAAAAAGCAAAAAAAAAACCCCAGTTAAAATGTCATGCAATTTTTGCACAAATGGGATTGTTCTTCTTAATGCATGTTAGAGAAGATGATCCATGATGTATTGTCCAGATGCAAAAGTTGCTGTGTCATCTTCCTATCTGACCGCCGTCTCCAAGAAGTATGAGAGTCATTCAAACAGACTTTCTGCCATACCCACTAAATATTGTCGAAAAATATTCTGTGCAGCACAAAGACAAATGGTATTGTTTTGTATGATCAGCATAAAATATGTGAAATTCAGCTCAATTTAAAAAGGATGTGCCAATCGACAAGCCGGCTGACAAGCAACTAGCAGGAGCCGCTCCCCTGAGCTAAATAATAATCACCTCCATTACGGCAAATAAACTGCATTTCTTAGTGTCTTAGGTATCATTATCAAGTATCATTTTCACCGAAGGACAAGGTTCAACTAGTTACACACTGAGAGCAAGCTCATACCCAAGCTAACCGCTAAACTAGCTTGAAACCACACAAATAAAAAATTGCTGGTAAACTTTAAGAAGTGTAGATGCAACAGAAAGTCAGCAGATTTTAACAGGAAATAAACAAGTATATCAATAAGAGTTAGAGCAGGGGTCCCCAAACTTTTTGACTCGGGGGCCACATTGGATTAAAATAATTTGGCCGGGGGCCGGGCTGTATATATATATATATATATATGTATATATATATATATATATACATATATATATATATATATATATATATATATATATATATATATTAGAGATGCGCGGTTTGCGGACACGACCGCGGAGTCCGCGGATAAACCGCGGGTCGGGCGGGTAAAAATAGATTTTAAATAGATGCGGGCGGTTGTCGGTTGAACCAATTCGGAAATATATATACATAGTTAAATGTTGTTACCCACATACGAAAAACAAGCAGTACTCTTTGAAACAGTCAATTATTAATCAGGCACCGCGTCCCAGCAACAAGTGGCGCAAGTGAGCGCTCCTTCAGCGCAGCAGGGTGCATTTTAGAGGCCAGGCGCTCTCGCATGAATCCTGGCACTGTAAATGCCATTTTATTCCTGCATAGTGCTAACAAAAAAAAAAGTAAGTAGACATATGGTTGGATATGTTAAACGAATTAGTCTACGTTACCTATAGGCTATACCAAATAAGCCCGTGTCTAACCTATATTGAGTTCGGTCAGCTAAATAATTTTGATGGTTACGTGTTGTTTGGGCGCACTACAATGCAAAGGAATTAAGGCAATTGCGTTGTTTATTGTGGTTTTTTTCTATTCGAGATATACTACTATGTGTGAATAATTATTTGGCCTCGCTTTCAAGTGAAGCGCATCTCCGATTGGCGACAATGTAAGGATATTTAGCCTGCTTTGTTTGTCGCGACCGTCTATTTTCGTTATAATTCAAGTTTGATGATAAAGTGCAGTCTGATGGGTTTGATTTCCCCCCTTCAGCTATTTGCCTTGGCCAATAAGTTGCAGGTAATTTGTTATTATTATTTATTTAATTTATTTTTGCTTAAATAGAGATGACATACATATGTTATTGTATAATTTAAGTTTCTGCGCGTGATTGACAGCCTAAGGCTTATGAGGCACATTTTTTTATTTATTTTCTCATTTCAACTGAAAAACGTATGAGCCTATGCCTACAACATAGGCTATGTGCTTATCTTTATTTTCCTGCCTGTCGTTGACAATGGAGATTGTCTGATATTTTGTCATGGCTGCAGATCAATCAATAAAGGTTCATCTTTGTCGTCCCTATTTGAGCATTATAACGTTAACAAGTTAATATTCATTGAAATAAATTCAGAATTTTTTTTTTACCTAACGAAAATATAGGCCTAGTCTTTCTAAAACATTGTTTTAACTTCTTAAAAGCCTTGTTCTGCTTTCTGCAACTGCGCACACAAAGTGTGAGGAACGCACTCCTGATCTGAGGGCATTGGCAACAATAGTCAACACTTTCTTAATGGAAATGACAATAATATTATAATAATGATAAATAATATTATCACGCATTAATATATCTTAGCCACTAATGCGTGGCCAAGATATATTAATTTGTGGCACGCAGTCTCTGCTGCATTGTATCAGTCTCCTTTCTTTAACAGGCAAAAGCTTTATAACCTCACTAATATGCTTGCATCGTCTATATTAGATATATAACAACTGGCGGATGGCGGGCGGGTGTGGTTTTGATAAAATGTTGGTTTGGGTGGATGCGGATGGTTGACGACTTTTGTGATGCGGTTGCGGATGAAATAATTGTCTATCCGCGCATCTCTAATATATATATATATATATATATATATATATATATATATATATATATATATATATATATATATATATATATATACATCCCGGCTGTGTGTGTGTGTATATATATATATATATATATATATATATATATATGTCTTAATAAGGTTATCCAAAAAATAGTGCTCGATACCGTAGTAGAGCGCAATATATGTATGTGTGGGGAAAAAAAATCACAAGACTATTTCATCTCGAGATGAAATAGTCTTGTGATTTTTTTCCCCCACACATACATATATATATATACAGCCGGGCTATATATATATTTTATATATATATATTCCGAGCCCGATTATGTCACGTTATCGATGGGAAAATGCATTTTTAGACAATATGATTTGTCTGAGCAGCTAGGAGACACCGAGAGTAACAAGCGGTAGGAAATGGATTAGAAAGGACAGATTTAAAAAAGTTATAATTAAAAAAAAAAAAAAGTTAAACTTGGGACTTCCCGCGGGCCGGATTTTGGACGCTGGCGGGCCGGATCCGGCCTGCGGACCGTAATTTGGGCACGCCTAAGTTAGAGGATAATATAAAAACTCTTGGTGTGTCAGCATTATCACAGTCACACGACACATAAGAGGAGGGCAGGTCGATCCATAATTGGTGATGTCGATACCAAAGCCAAAGGTAGTATCAGTATATGATAGATACAACAATAATTAGATCGACATTTTTATTTTATCAAAATAATTTTTGTTGTTTTTGTAAATGTTTACAAACTCAGGGACAAATTACCTGGACACAAGAAACTTTGAGGGCAAATAATAGTTTTTGCTTTTATTGTGTGCTATTGACTTTGTTTTGCTCAAACAGTTGTATGTGATAAAAAAAAAGAATAAAGAACTAGTTCAAATATTGTGCTGATATGGATAAGCTAATAGCACTCACCATAAATAAATGGAAACATTTACAGTTAATACATATGATCGGTATTGGCATCAGCTGATGTCACTCATGAATGATTGTATTGATCTCAAACATCCCTACAATTTAATCGTCCTTTCAGCTTCTTACTGAAATATCTGCTTATCATTTCTGAGCAATAACAATTGTTTTCCAGTTACAATGTGTTTGTCGTGAAGTCTGAAGCAAAGCTACTCTCCCAGTCAAAAAAAGTATAATGTTTGATAAATATTTTCTTTATTATTATGTGTGTTCAGACGTAAACGAGTGTGCAGATCTGAACGGAGGATGCCAGCAGATGTGTGTCAACACACCAGGCTCTTATCACTGTGAGTGCGGCGAGGGATTCCGCATGCATACTGATGCTCGAACATGCATTGGTGAGCAGTAAGAATGTTAACCTTTCAGTTCAAAAATGTTTTTCAAACATTTTGGGGTTATCACAAAATATGGCTATGTGTAGTTTCGATTTCTTCATGATACAGTTTTACCTCAGCTTTCTGAGTCTTTCGGGATACGAGCTGTCTCTTGGCTAATTGTTATGCTTTAAATTGCGAGCAGAAATTTGGTATTTATTCATTAATTCTGTGATGTCATCATGGAGAACTGGAAAAAGGTTCAAGTAAAAACCTTTGCAGCTCTGATTAATTCCATGCTCAAGAAGTTTATGACAGTGTGTTATAACACATTGTGTTCACACAAAGTACTATGTCGTCTATTTCGACAATTATGTATGGCGTCTAAACATCGGCAACATTTTTGCACGTAAAAACCACACTCTGCGTGGCCTTTCTGCGCACGTCGACACATTTTGCACGTGTGCGGACTCTGATTGCACTTACAATGCAACCTTGGAGTTGTGTTTGATCAGTCAATGTCTTTGGAGGGTCACTGCTGTCAACTGACCAAAAACTGTTTTTTATCATCTCAGAAATATTTCTAAAGTGAGAAATTTGTTGTCAAAATTGGATCTTGAAATGATCATCGTATTGACTCTTGCAATTCTCTTTTCACTCATTTTCAACAAGTCAAGGCTAAAGAGACTTCAGACTGTACAAAATGCAGCTGCCAGACTTTTGACCGGTGCACCCAGAACAGTCCATGTTACCCCCATTTTATCCAGTCTTCATTGGCTTCCAGTTAAATTACGCATTGAGTTTAAAATGTTAGTCCTGACATTCCGTGCATTGCATGGTGGGGCCCCTCAGTACATCACTGACTTGCTATGCCCCTACTCCTCAGGGCGCAGCCTCCGGTCTTCAGGCCAGGGTCTTCTAAAGATCCCCAAAACTCATTTTAAAACCCGTGGAGACCTGGCAATCCAGGCTATAGCTCCCAGACTCTGGAACAATTTGCACCAGTACCTCCGTGATCTTGACTGTGTTGACACTTTTAAGAAACATTTGAAAACTTCTCTTTTTAGTAATGCTTTTAGTTAATGCACCTTTTAAATATTAATGTTAATCCACTTTGTATCCTTTTTATGATGTTGCCCCTGTTATTTTAATTTAATTGTTGTTTTACTTCACCTATGTTTTGTACAGCGCTTTGTGATTTTATCTGTAAAAAGCGCTTTATACATAAAAATTTACTTACTTACTTACAATGTAAGAGTCCTCGCGAGCATTTATCGAGTCCCAAACGTGCAACATGAGTTTTTATGCGCAAAGATTTTGGTACGCAGTGGTAATAGCACTGTGATTTTTTTTTAGAGGACATTTAATCTATACTATGTTCCAAGCTGTACACAGATTACTTTAAATTGTATACAAGTTAAATTTCTGTAGAATATGTCTTGAGAAGATATAATACAATGATTTCTAAATAGTCATGGGGGTAGTCAATTGTGTGACATACTGTACAACCATCTCAGCAAATATTTTACATCAG
Organism: Nerophis lumbriciformis; assembly: GCF_033978685.3. Lineage (NCBI taxonomy): Eukaryota > Metazoa > Chordata > Actinopteri > Syngnathiformes > Syngnathidae > Nerophis > Nerophis lumbriciformis. Next base: position 16,645,687 of record NC_084577.2, on the reverse strand, counting down.
AATAAATGGTTTTGATGTCAATGTTTAAGTTTCATATTCAATGGTTGAGCCACACCAATATGACTCAATTTGATGTGTTACCAGCCCATTGCATGACTAATTTTTATCGTTATTTGCCTTTTAAAGTCTGGAAAACCAGTAAACTCTACAGTTGTCCCTCGTTTATTGCGGCTTAATGGTAGCAGGCCTGATCATAGTCAATTAATTTCCGCAATTAATTATTTTTACGTAATTAGAGATGGCTAAACATGAAATAACTCCCATATAGTCTTGTTTCACCCAATATAGTAGCCTTGAGTGTATTCTACTATAGATAACAGTACTCACTGGTCGCTCAGAGGATCCTCCAAGCCTCATTGTTATGGGCTTCGACCGGCCACTACAACACTGCCACGACGTGGAAATACTTTGTCACATACTGGGTAATTCCTCTAAGTTAGAACTGTTCTTTCATCTGCTGCAACCACGGGCGGAAGTTGTTCTGCCAAATGTCGGTCAACTTGAGCTACGACCATTAGCCGGGTTGTTAGTATTCCATGTTGTTAGTATTGCGTTTCTGCGTTGTGATTCCAAAGGCTCGCCAATGGTATGCGAAGCTGATGATGTCAAAGATGAAGTGCATTAGTATTAAGGTCTGCCTTAGTATTTCTCGTACAGATGCTGATAGTAATCCTGTTTGCATCTCCTGTCTCGTAATTTGACAAGGCTCACTAATGTCAATCGAACATAATTTATTTATATAGCCCTTAATCACAAGTGCCTCAAGGGGCTTCACAAACCACAATGACACCCCCTGATCTGAACCCACATCCGGGCAAGGAAAATCTTCAATATCCCGAGGTACGAAAAAGAAGAAACCTTGGTAAGGTGTCGCATACGTAGGGATTTGTTATTGATGAGGCAGGAGTTGAAGATGAAGTGCATCAAAAAGTTGTTCGGCCAAAAGATTGTCAACTTTATTGTCGCGGTGAAGATACAGTAGTGACAAGATTAGCTTCCGTGTTGTTTGCATTGTTCACTCTTAACCCGGAAACGGAAGTCCCACTTGGTGAATATGTTATCGATAATAAGAGAAAATAAGACAAATACTGCACTGTAATACATATAAGACGTATATTAATAATTCATAAAGTACCAATTTAGGCCAAAATATGAAGACTAGGTTTTGAAAAAACTGTAGTGTACTATTCTTCTTCTCTCTCTAGTTAAGACAGAGTTTGAGGTCTACGTCTGTTATGATCATCAGCGTAAAAATCATCACTTTTTTTTCTCGTCTAAAAGCTCTCTGTGCCACCAAGTCTGCATTTAAGCACCCATAAGGCACAGCAGTGATATTTCATATTTGGCACACAGTATTTGAATGGAAAAACCATTAAAAAGTCCAGGAATTGCCAGTGATACCTGACTTGAATACAGTTTTACTGATGAATGCCTTTGTGTCTTGTTTTGCTTGTAAGCTTTAAACTCTTGCTCGGTGTTGAATGGTGGCTGTGAACATAAGTGTTTGGACATGGGGAACAATCACTACAAATGTGAGTGTCGAAAAGACTACAAGCTAAAGACAGATGGGAGACACTGTGAATGTAAGTCATTATTTTGATCCTCCTTTAACAAATAGTCTGTAGAACTATGATACCCATGCACCTTGATACATGACAGAGTGTATTCCTCACCTGCTCTGTCCTGGGTCATTCAATGACAGTGAGGGACGCCTGTGAGGAAAGGAATGGCGGCTGTGCCCAGCTTTGTCTTTCTGTGGACGGCCATGTTCAGTGCAGCTGTCGGCCTGGTTTTACTCTGGTTGAAGATGGCAAGAACTGTGAAGGTGAGGAACGATAATACACTCATTATGTTACACCTGAAAGTTTCTGAATCTGCGGTTTCATGTGTTGTACAGTACATATATGTAACCCTAACCTTAATCCCCAAAATGATCACTTAATTGTCACGACTGGGACTGTGGCGTGGTTTGTTCTCCCGAGGTGCAAAAGATTTGGACCATACGTGGCGTGAAGGGGAGTACATGATTTATTTAAACACTATAACTACAAAAAAAAAAAAGGATCAAACAAAAGGCGCGCACAGGGGCGGAAGTACAAAACTTGACTATAAACACTAAACTTGCACAAAGGCAGAAACTATGAACAATTAAACAAAACTTGCAAACTATGGCATGAATAAAGAAAACTTACTTGGACGAGAAACCGGCATGAAAAAAGAGCAGCAAGGGTCTTAAGGGTGTGTGGAGAGTGTGCAGACGCATAAATGCGGGATGTCGCCAGAAAGACAAACTGAAAACAATGAACTTAAATACTACAGACATGATTATCTAAAACAGGTGCGTGACTCAAAACGTGAAACAGGTGCGTGACGTGACAGGTGAAAACTAATGGGTTGCTATGGTGACAAACAAGAGTGCACAATGAGTCCAAACGTGGAACAGGTCAAACTAATGGGTAACCATGGAAACAAGACAAGGGAGTGAAAAGCCAGAAACTAAAGAGTCCAATAACTAAACTAAACAAAACATGACTAAAACAAAACATGATTACACAGACATGACATTAATGTGGGACAGATTATTTTAACAACTGTTTCTTTAGATCACAATAGAACAAAGCCATCCTTGTTTGGGCATGGCCCCTCTTGTAGAGGATAAATACTTTGGATCCTGCTCCAGGTCCTCAGACTAGAGCTGTCCTATCTAAGACTCTGAGCATGAAATAATGAAGCCTGCTCAGTTGAGAGACAAAATGCCTTTTAAGAGAACCCGAACAGTTGCGGTCGATAGTTGCGGGGCAGATAAATATAAGAATAGTATTCTTCCATCTGCTCCTTTCTGATCATGGAAATGTATAAGAAACAAAAAACAATGAAAATGTCAACTGTATGTGGCTTGTATATATGCATTTTCATGAAAGGAATACAAATAAATGATGATGATGATTCTTCTTATTCTTGTGTGTATTATCCTCAAACATCTATCAATACCATGAATTGATTTGCGTGGACCCCGACTTAAACAAGTTGAAAAACTTATTCGGGTGTTACCATTTAGTGGTCAATTGTAAGGAATATGTACTGTACTGTGCAATCTACTAATACAAGTTTAAATCAATCAATCAATCTATGTGCCGTTTAGCCCACACCCTTGTACCAGGTCTTATTCTGATAAAAAGCCGAACTCAAAAAATAGTATGTACAGGTGGAAGATTATATTTATGTGGTCAGCAGTCTTCTAAGCCTCCCCACACTCGCATGCTGCACCGTCAGTAAGTTCCCACCTCTTCCTGGAAGACCCGAAGCACCTAACCACACTGCGGAGGCGGTTGAGGAAGGTCTATTGTCGGCCAGGTAGATGTACACCCTCGACGCCGCCTCCAGAGTCCCAGATGTACTGGTGCGATAGTGTCCATCTTGCTAACTCCCACCCCCACTTCCACACTGCCGCTAGCAATGCCTTTGCACAAAGATCGTCTGGGATGGAGGTGAGCAGCTCCTAGGCTGTCATCTTGAAGAAACAGCATGACTTAAGCCTGCTTGGAGGGGGCTAGCTCCATTGTCGTGTCATGCAGGACTTGCCAGTGGTGTTGTTTGACTTTCCTTGCCAGGGCGAGGGTAGCTGCCTTCCGCCACAAACTGGCTGGGAAAATTCATGCAAGGGCTGGCAGATGGAACCAGGGGGGAAGGACCTCAGAAAGCCGGTCACAATCCTGATGGCACTGTTGATGATGACGTCTACCTTGTTGGTGTGCGGGCTTCTGCTCCAGACTGAGGAACAAGACAAAGGCTTGTGTGGGGATATAGAGTACCTTGGCGGAGGCACCCCAGGTCATACCAGCCAGCGACGGATCAGTGAGACACTTGTAGTGGCTATGGCTCTCACATCCTTAATGGATTTTTTGAAGGACAGTGTTCTGTCCAGCCGTACGCTGAGGTCCCTTTTTGCTTCCCTGAAGTGGAACGCTACCAAACATAGTCTTTCCCGTGCTGAGCTGCAACCGCTACCTGCGAAAGTATGCAACCAAGATATCCACATCCTTGTTCAGGCCCTCCCCCATTGCTTCCCACTTTGGCTGCCGCGTCATGATGGCAAGGTCATCCACGCACCCGTGCCTCCTAGAGGTTGCCTCCATGGATATACATGTTGAAGAGCTTCAGTAGCAGAACAGACCCCTAAGGAATTCCATTTCTCAGCCTCCTGACTCTGCTACGCTGACCATCACTGGTCTGGATAGTGAAGCTGCGGTTAGACAGCATCTCCATTATGAAATTCACCATATGCCGGTCTCGGGTGGCCTTCAGCAGCTTCATTTGAAGACCACAGTGCCAGGCGGTGTTGTAGGCAGAAGATAGGTCAAATAGGACTACCTCAGCATTCTAATCGGCCTGAAAGGCATCCTTGAGATCGGTTCAATGCCCTGACCATACAATGACACCTGAATAAATGAGAATATATACAGGTGTGGAACAAGTTAATTCAGAAATTCCTCTTTAAAGAACGTTTTACTCCAATAAGATGGTTCCATACAGCCTTTTTCAAGAAAAAAAATCCCAATATATCGCTATATTCACCATCTGCCATTCCATTTTAATTTCCTGTCTCTAACAGACATTGACGAGTGCAGTTCAGGTCGTGACAGGTGCTCCCATGGATGTGTCAACACGCCGGGCTCCTTCCGATGTGTGTGTCATCCGGGCTTTGAGCTTGGCGCAGATGGAAAACAGTGCTACCGTGAGTAAAGAGAACTGATTCAGTATTCAACAATTACACGTTTTAGTCAATGCTTTTCTAAATGGAAACGCTCAACCTATATGTATTACCAGAATCATAGGCTTGAATTCCAAAAATTATACAAACCAAACTCATTTGTCCCAATTTGCTCAAAATGATAGTGTTTTTTCTGTGGTTATGCACACTTGTATACTCCAGGGATTGAGATGGAGATTGTTAACAGCTGTGAGAAAAATAATGGTGGTTGCTCTCATCAGTGTGAGCACACAACCAACGGGCCGCTCTGCTCGTGTAATCAGGGCTACCAGCTGGACCAGGACAGGAAGACCTGTGTAGGTAAGAACTATTTTTGTTATCTGCTTCTTCTTTATCTTGACTGTTGAAACTTGCGATGTACTATTGCATAAATACCTGCCTTAGACAGTGATGAGTGCATCAACGGGGAATCCTGCTGCAGCCACTTCTGCAGAAACTATCCAGGCGGCTACGAATGCAGCTGTAGGGCCGGCCACACACCAAACCCAGATGGCTGCGGTTGCGACGGTAAGTGATCTGGATTGTTGGCAGATTATCTTTAGTCTTTGTTGTGCTTTCAGTGTTGTGGAACAGTGATACTGCTTGCAAATCCCGACATGTGTTCAAACAACTGAGGCAATTCCAGAATTTGTGACAAATAACAGAACATTGTCATTGCCTTAGAAATAAATCATTGTAAAAAGGCCATGGTGCAATCAAGAACATAGGAAAACATCCTGATCTTCATTATTTTATCGGGAAGACTAAAACGGTCTTTATCTCACTCCAATTTATTATTGGGGAGATCCCAACAACCGATCAAGCACTGAATAGAGAGGAAAATGTGGAGCTCATGAAACCTAGGGCTATTCTATAGTTAGGTGCATATTCTGATTTGCTTACATCCATTTCAAAAGGTCAGACAAAGACCGACTTGTATGAAACCCAAATACATTTTCCCCGTGAGAAATAATGCAAATCCAATTAATCCATTCAGACAACCTAAAATATTAACACACAACCCATTATATAGAAAATAATTACTGTTATATGAAAAGGAGACAGAATCTGAGTTGTTCATTGTTCTGTGTGCGTTCAATGAACAAATAAACCACACGCACACATAATTAAGATGATTAAAGGATTCTCTGGCTGGAAATGTCTCTATAGCAGTGCTTCTCAATTATTATTATTAACATTAAAGAAAACAAAAAAGAAACAAGAATAATAATCAACTTACAGCAAAGAATACCTTTAATAACATTGTTTTTTAGTCTGTAACAGGAAATATTTAAAGTGCATCAATTTGCCTGGAATTTAAAAAAAAAGTAAATCCTTACTTAAACTATAAAACATGAACCATTTGATACTGACAAATAAATAGTTTTTTTTTTAACCAAAATGAGGAAGTCAAGATTAATGGCACGTTTTGTAGTTCACATCTTTTTGAAGCGGGGTTTGAAGCCTGATACTAAATAATACTGATAAAGCATGTTCCCCAGGGTCACACGCAACCCCATGGCACTACACCTTTAGGAGTGAGTGGCCCGTCCCACTATTTAAGTAAAACTGCTCTATCGTGATCTAAGTCTAAAAGAACCACTATCCATTTTTCCCACTGAGACTGGGTCACCCACGCGTGGGCTTCTTCGTTTAGTTACTAAATATCGCGGAATTCAAAGATTCAAGGAATTTTTTTGTCACATCAGCACACATGAGCACATGAGAAGATACGAAATGTAGTAACGCAAGTACCAGATTTAACCCAATGACAACAACAAGAACGATAGTATGTACACAATAATTGAAGTACATAGGATTTGAATAGGGAAGGTTATAAATAGCATAGGGCAGTGTTTTTCAACCACTGTGCCGCGGCACACTAGTGTGCCGTGAGATACAGTCTGGTGTGCCGTGGGAGATTATGTAATTTCACCTAATTGGGTTAAAAAGATGTTTTGCAAACCAGTAATTATAGTCTGCAAATAATGTCCCGTTGTTGAGTGTCTGTACTGTCTAGAGCTCGGCAGAGTAACCATGCAATACTCTTACATATCAGTAGGTGGAAGCAGGTAGCGAATTGCTATGTAGATGTCTGGAACTTGGTTTGTCGTGATCACAATATGCGGGAGGCAGTGTGCAGGTAAAAAGGTATCTAACGCTTAAACCAAAAATAAACAAAAGGTGAGTGCCCCTAAGAAAAGGAATTGAAGCTCAGGAAAGGCTATGCAGAACGAAACTAAAACTGAACTGGCTGCAAAGTAAACAAAAACAGAATGCTGGACGACAGCAAAGACTTACAGCGCGTGGAGCAGACGGCGTCCACAAAGTACATCTGTACATGACATGACAATCAACAATGTCCCCACAAAGAAGGATAGCATCCGCACAACTTAAATATTCTTGATTGCGAAAACAAAGCAGGTGCGGGGAATAGCGTTCAAGGAAGACATGAAACTGCTACAGGAAAATCCCAACAAAACAGGAAAAGCCACCAAAATAGGAGCGCAAGACAAGAACTAAAACACGACACACAGGAGAACACCAAAAAAACTCAAAATAAGTCAAGTCATGATGTGACAGTACACCTACTTTGAGACAAGATGCATGGTTGGTTATGGTTTAAGTTAATATCCAACAATTGCGAGAACAACTTTTAATTGTCAATATCGGCTGCTGAGTTTCATTTGTTTATGTTTTCTGCTGGTGGTGTGCCTCCGGATTTTTTCAATGAAAAAAATGTGACTTGGCTCAGAAAAGGTTGAAAAACACTGGCATAAGGTCATAGGAATAGATTATAAATAGAATAGAATGAATAGATTGTGACCATGTAGTGCAAATAGAATGTAAAACCAAACCAAATAAAAGCCCAATTCAGCATTTTGGAACGTGTGTGCAGGTTAAATTGTTCGGCGTTCAGCAGTCTGCCAGCTTCCGGAATAAAGCTGTTCCTCAGTTTGGTGGTCCTACTCCAAATACTCCGCAGCCTCCTGCCCGAGGGGAGGGGATCAAAAAGAGGTTGTGCAGGGTGGGTGGAATCCTTGGTGATGAAGAGAGCTCTCTTTCTGCATCTGCTAATGAAGAGGTGGTGGTGTTGGGAAGACTGCTCCCCACCATCTTCTGAGCAGCTTGCACCACCCTCTGCAGTGCCCTCCTCCTTTCAGCCGCGCAGCTGCTGTGCCACACCAGCAAGCCGCACGATCTAGCAATGTTTGACCGTTCCATAACCAAGATATGCAAACATTTACTGAAAATTTCCGTTGAAAACTGAATCATACGAAAAGTAGGACGCACGGAAACCAAAGCACACATGTACACTGAATGAAGACACCTGAATGTCAATACACAGAAAAATGTTGAAACCATGAAAAAAGCTGCTTAATGGATTGGATGAGTTCATTAGGTCAATTTTGAGAGTTGTGGCGGTTTTGAAAGAAGCAGAAGCGGTACAGTAGTCCCAAAAAGAGGTTTGATAGGGTTGAAGCGTCACCAAACTCATCCATGCCTTTACAAACATTGCACACTGTGGCGCAGTCATGCTGGAACAGAAAAAGGGTCTTCTTTAAACTGTTCCCACAAAGGATATACAGTAGGGAGGGAATTCATATGGCCCCATTCGTCGTGGTTTACCTGACACATGAAACGTAACCAATTTGAGGTGCACACTATCCACTTGAGCCGCCAGATGGTAGCAGAGTGTTGAATCCTTAGAATGTGTTTTGAGGCAATTTGAACTCTGATCACAGCGTCAGTTGCTATGTAGAGTCGAGCTTTCCATAATATTCAGCAAACTGTATTGCAACATGATCCAATGATCACATGAGATCCGCCCACAAATATGAATGAATATGAATCCCTTACCTATTGTAGAAGCATAGACCAGAAGAAGAGTTAACATTCAGGGTGTACTAAGATGGTTTAGTCTAGTCCGGGGGTCGGCAACCCGCGGCTCGAGAGCCGCATGCGGCTCTTTGGCGCCGCCCTAGTGGCTCTCTGGAGCTTTTTCAAAAATGTATGAAAAATGGAAAAAGATGAGGTGGAAAAAATATATTTTTTGTGTTAATATGGTTTCTGTAGGAGGAGAAACATGAGACAAACCTTCCTAATTGTTATAAAGCACACTGTTTATATTAAACATGCTTCACTGATTCAAGTATTTGGCGAGCGCCGTTTTGTCCTACTAATTTTGGCGGTCCTTGAACTCACCTTAGTTTGTTTACATGTATAACTTTCTCCGACTTTCTCGGAAGTGTTTTATGCCACTTTTTTTTGCTGTCTCATTTTGTCCACCAAACGTTTGTGTGAATGCACAAAGGTGAGTTTTGTTGATGTTATTGACTTGTGTGGAGTGCTAATCAGGCATATTTGGTCACTGCATGACTGCAAGCTAATCGATGCTAACATGCTATTTAGGCTAGCTGTATGTACATATTGCATCATTATGCCTCATTTGTGGCTATATTTGAGCTCATTTAGTTTCCTTTAAGTCCTCTTAATTAAATTTATATCTCATGACACACTATGTATGTAATATGGATTTAATTTTTTGCGGCTCCAGACAAATGTGTTTTTGTATTTTTGGTCCAATATGGGCCCTGCGATGAGGTGGCGACTTGTCCAGGGTGTACCCCGCCTTCCGCCCGATTGTAGCTGAGATAGGCTCCAGCGCCCCCGCGACCCCAAAGGGAATAAGCGGTAGAAAATGGATGGATGGATGGGTCCAATATGGCTCTTTCAACATATTGGGTTGCCGACCCCTGGTCTAGTCTTTTATCTGTGCAGTAAGCTACTATTTTGCTTTCCTAATAAGTGAATAAAAAGAGTTCTGTGCAACATCTCCTGTTTTTTTTTCTTTCCTATAAGACATCGACGAGTGTCTGGCGGAGACTTCAGGCTGTGACCATGAGTGCATCAATACTCTGGGAACGTACGAGTGTTTTTGTCGACAGGGTTTCAGCTTGGATCAGGATCAGCACACCTGCATCTGTGAGTATAGCTTTGATCTCCTTCTTCAAAAACTACAAAAGTGTTCCATGAATCTTCCGTGCATTGTTCCGTAGTCACTCTGCATTGCCTTTGTTAGCTTTGTATGGCAGAGAATTGGACGAAGAGGAGGAAGAGGAGGAGGAAGACGAAGAGCAGCTGGAGGTCTACAGGTTACCAGAGCTGCTCTTTCGCAATGTTCCTCAGCTTCTCCACTACACTGCCGCATTGCATTCCCGCTACGGCAGCGACAATGATGATGCAGGTGACCCCGACGAAGAGTTGGATGAACGACTAGAAGAATTTCGATTGGACAGCCAAATTGGTACAGTAAAACCACAACCTTTAGAAAATGTTTGCAATTTTCACGTGGCGCTAACTTGCATAAGTGTTGTTAGCATTCTTCCATTTACAAACATGTAAGCCCCGCCCCACAAAATACACACATGCACAGGAAAAGGTGAAGAGAACAAGCGACAATCAAAGTACAACACTGGTATAGCCAGAAGTAAAAACATATGAAACACACAATGTCAACTGAAAGTATTTGTGATTAGCTAGTGTGAGCTACACAATGCAACTCTACTAGCTAGCCATCCTACAACACCTTTCCGAATTAGGTTGTTAGATACATAAGAAACATTGAAAGACAAAAGAACAAGGCTGGAATTGGTGATTTGACTTTTGTTACATTCTTTCAAATTCAAACCCCAAGAGGCAGAGGCAGAAGATTGCGTATACTCAAAAACATGATTATAGTGCAGCTGGAACTGCACAGGAAGTATAAACACAATCACGAGCAAAAAAAAGAGAATGTATGGAAGCAAAACACGATATGAGCAAAGCAAGTGGTTACAAACAAAACAGTTGCAATGATCCAGCCCCGATTGACCAGCTTGGCTAGTCCACTGATCACTAATTACGATAAGGTGAGGAGAAACAGCATTAAAACCAATAGAGTGGTGGCGAAAAATAGAAAGTGGAACCAAAAGAAAGGGCACTGGAAAGGAAATAAATACATACAGTAAATAAGAAAATATGCAAAATAAAGTCAGGCCAGATTTGATAAATCCTGATAATTTCGGCGGTAACAAATCAGAGATGAAGTAACCCAGCAGGCACAAGACATTGATACAACATTGATTATACATACACGTCCTTTAAAACTGACTTCGAAACATTGTTGCAAAATAGTTGTATTTGTAAATCGAGACAACATTGATGTCTAAAAAAACGGTACTATCCTCTGTTTCAAAAGTACCAGTTCTCAATCTTGTTATTTTATTTTTTTTTAAACGGGCATGACGGCGCTCCATCACATCGTGACATTGCTGGTTTTACAAGCAGAGGAGCATATTCGGAAGCGCACAATCACAGAGTACTTACAAGCAGACCCAGTGTGTCACCCCTATACAATATCCTACCCTAATACCCTACTGTGCAATATTACCCTACGAGTGCAATACGTCTGACACTGATTGTTATTTATTACTCCGGTACTCTTGTCTTGTTCTGTATATTGTACAGTATTTTGTATTTCTATAGTGTTTTGTATATTGTACAGGATTGCTTATTATTTTTATTGGATAGTAGTCTGTTTATTTCAATTGTTAGTTTTTTCTTTATTACCTGTTGTTTAACTTTTTTTTACCCCCAATTTTTTCCCACTACCGCACCTTACGGTAAATTGGAGTCCTTAATCTCGTTATATGCAAATATAATGACAATAAAGTCCATTCTATTCTATTCTGTGTAGACAGAAAAGGGAGAACAGATGCATTTTGGCCTAAAAACTGATGATAAAGGTGAAGTTATAACACTGAAACGCAGCTCTACAAGAGGGGCTTTAAACATGGCTAGCTAGCTAGCAGCTAAAATCCATCCGCAGTCTGCAGTGTTTTAGTGCAAGAGCGTATCTACTCGATACTACTATGATTACATTCATATTTGTTATCGTCACAAAATCTTTTTTCCTTTTCTTAAAATAATATTATTTTTATAAACTCAGGAAATATGTCCCTGGACTCATGAGGACCAATGTATGATCCTGTAACAACATGGTATCGGATCATTACCAAAATTTGTGGTATCATCCAAAACTAATGTAAAGTATCAAACAACAACAGAATAAGTGATTATTAAATTTTAACAGAAGTGTAGATAGAACATGTTAAAACAGAAAATAAGCAGATACTAACAGTAAATGAACAAGTGGATTAATAATCAATTTTTACAGCTTGTCCCTTGAAAACATAATAGAAATGACACAATATGTTACTGCATATGTCAGCAGACAAATTAGGAGCCTTTGTTTGCTTACTTACTACTAAAAGACAAGTTGTCTAGTATGTTCACTATTTTATTTAAGGACAACATTGTTCTTCGATTGCAATAAGAAACATGTTTAATGTACCGTACATCTTCTGTTAAAATAAAGCCAATAATGCCATTTTTTATGGTCCCCTTTATTTAGAAAAGTATCGAAATACATTTTGGTATTGGTACCGGTACCAAAATATTGGTATCGGGACAACCCTAGTTGGGATATGGCCAAATTTCAATGGTCAAATCCCCGTCACAACCCGAAATTGATTAAACATAAAAAATTTAAAAAAGCATGTTTGAGTTGCTCAACGTCAGGACCTAATTCAACAAGTTCTCAACGTTGTTTCAATGTCCTGTGCCTGCTGGGAAACTAGTTATGTTTGTTGGCTAATGATAGGCAAAATTTAGCTACTAACGTTAGCTTAAAATGAATATGTTATCCTAACAACAACAAAGAAGACTACTGGTATATTGTTTGTGGAATCCATGACAAGATTGTTTGCTACAAAAGAAGTGTTTGAAAAAGTGTATGACTTTACACACCGGTTCAACGGGAACATAGCATCTTGATACTGTCGGAGGCAGATATTTACATATATCTGAATTTAAGTGTTACTTCTTTTATTTCATAATCATATTACAAAACAGCTAGTGTTTTTCTTCCAATTGTGGTCTTTTGGTTGTCTGCAAAAACTGTGTGCTTAACCTTGAATCTTCTGATGTAAGAAAGAGATATACTCCTTTCTCTTATCTTTTCTTATTCCCAGGTGCGGAGGACAATGGGCATGTGTTTTGGCTGAAGGGACATGTCTGCGAGGGGGCGGGGGGAGAGAGACTTAAGGGGGAGAGGGTTTTTCTGGGGGGGGCAGACCATCTTGGCGGCGGGATTGAATGTTCTATGCTGGACTGGTCTCAATGTATATGCAAAGCTTTGCAAATATATTACAAAATACCTATTCTGTCTCTGGTGGTTTTTCTACTCAGCTTTAAGTGTCGTAAAGAGCTTGGGAGCGACTTGTGACTTGAATTCCCTGGGAGGAACAACTGGTCCAAACGCAACAATACATATAAATTTTTTGTGAATGTGTATGCTCTCTACAGTGTAATTAGTAACTGTGAAACATATAGAAATTAAAAAAATATACAAGTTTATTTAAAGCACTATAATGGTAAGATAAGCTAGCTGGGGGTGTCTTTGGTATGTTTTTGGTTTAAAAAATAGAAGTTTTAGCACGTTGCAAAGAGCCCTTTTAGGCGCCAACTGTGTTTTCTGACAATAAGAAATAACTTTTCTCTTCTTACCAGTATGCTTGGATAATTCTTTTGGGGAGGACTGCAGTTGGAAATGTGAAGACTGCGTCAATGGAGCCTGTGGCGAAAATAAAGATGGCTGTGAATGTTCACCTGGATGGGTTGGCGTTATCTGCAATGAGAGTAAGTACAACTGTTCTATAGGGCTTGAACGTATGACGTGGTAACGCATTGCACTGTGGGTACTGCCGGACTCTGAATCCCTTGTTTACATGGCTGAATACAAGACTCTGTGCTTAGAGGTCAAAACATGGCGTGAAGGTGTGGCATAATTAACTTCCACAATCGTGGTCATTATTGCTTCAGGAAAAAAAGGATTTGTTGAGAATTTTCTCATTTCCAGCATGTAAGCAAAGCCGAATGAAGTGGAGTTATGAAGCTTATAAAGAAATGGCAAATAGCCTGAAAAGCAGCCGTGAGACGATCAAACATGACTTTTAACACCATCACCTGGTACATGTTGCTTTGTTCACTGCATTTTTAGACTGCATGCTAAATCTGAATCAAAGCATGTTATATTTAGTTACACATGTAGCATTTAGTAGGGTGTTAGCATTAGCCAAGCAGCTAGCTGCAGGTGACAAACAATATACAGTACTTTTGGAAAAAAGAATGTTGTCTGTTTACTTTTAGTCTTGGTAGGCACACAAATGAATGAGTATTATTTTCGGGTAGAGTAGCACAGCGATCAAAATATCTAAAAGTAATAATTGGCTTATTTTTTTCCTATGGCACCCTTATACCATCTCGAACACATAAGAGATGAAAGCCGTGAATTATGCGCAATTTGAATGGAAAACAATGAGCCTTAACAGACTTTGCATTCCGAAATTCTTCACCAGTTTAAAAACTGACTCCATTGACGAAATATCTACAAGATTAGCTTTGACAATGGCGGTAGCTTATTCAAATCTCTTGTCCATTTGATATGCTCATATGAATCAATTCCACCGATCCAACTTATTTTTTGAAGGTAGCTGGCCTTTGGAATTGTCTCGGTGTGGTCCCTTGATTTTTTTTATTTTGTACGATCCATTTTAATCTATTTAGTTGCTCTCTCTCTCACATTGATGTGGGTACAGTACAGCTATGTAAACAAAACCTACGTCCAGCAAAAATGGTTACCCGGCACCCACAATGCATTGTGAAATCACATGCCCTTTCGATTATTGTTATTGTATTCTGTTCGTATTTGCTTTTTACCACACACACGCCATTGGCTCTAAATAAATGATAAATGGGTTGTACTTGTATAGCGCTTTTCTACCTTCAAGGTACTCAAAGCGCTTTGACAATACTTCCACATTTACCCATTCACACACACATTCACACACTGATGGAGGGAGCTGCCATGCAAGGCGCTACCAGCACCCATCAGGAGCAAGGGTGAAGTGTCTTGCTCAGGACACAACGGACATGACGAGGTTGGTACTAGGTGGGGATTGAACCAGGGACCCTCGGGTCGCGCACGGCCACTCTTCCACTGCGCCACGCCGTCCTAATGCCTCCTTTAGTTTCAAATGCAGTTCTAAGAAAATTGTTTCTATGGGATGCTTTGGATTTTTTCAAAAATTATACCAAACGATTAGATCTATTACGAACCCCGTTTCCATATGAGTTGGGAAATTGTGTTAGATGTAAATATAAACGGAATAAAATGATTTGCAAATCATTTTCAACCCATATTCAGTTGGATATGCTACAAAGACAACATATTTGATGTTCAAACTGCAAATAATCATTAACTTTAGAATTTGATGCCAGCAACACGTGACCAAGAAGTTGGGAAAGGTGGCAATAAATACTGATAAAGTTGAGGAATGCTCATCAAACACTTATTTGGAACATCCCACAGGTGAACAGGCAAATTGGGAACAGGTGGGTGCCATGATTGGGTATAAAAGTAGATTCCATGAAATGCTCAGTCATTCACAAACAAGGATGGAGCGAGGGTCACCACTTTGTCAACAAATGCGTGAGCAAATTGTTGAACAGTTTAAGAAAAACCTTTCTCAACCAGCTATTGCAAGGAATTGAGGGATTTCACCATCTACGGTCCGTAATATCATCAAAGGGTTCAGAGAATCTGGAGAAATCACTGCACGTAAGCAGCTAAGCCCGTGACCTTCGATCCCTCAGGCGGTACTGCATCAACAAGCGACATCAGTGTGTAAAGGATATCACCACATGGGCTCAGGAACACTTCAGAAACCCACTGTCAGTAACTACAGTTGGTCGCTACATCTGTAAGTGCAAGTTAAAACTCTCCTGTGCAAGGCGAAAACCGTTTATCAACAACACCCAGAAACGCCGTCGGCTTCGCTGGGCCTGAGCTCATCTAAGATGAACTGATACAAAGTGGAAAAGTGTTCTGTGGTCTGACAAGTGCTCATTTCAAATTGTTTTTGGAAACTGTGGATGTTGTGTCCTCCGGCCGTACCAAAAGGATAAGAGCCATCCGGATTGTTATAGGCGCAAAGTTGAAAAGCCAGCATCTGTGATGGTATGGGGGTGTATTAGTGCCCAAGACATGGGTAACTTACACATCTGTGAAGGCGCCAATAGTGCTGAAAGGTACATACAGGTTTTGGAGCAACATATGTTGCCATCCAAGCAACGTTACCATGGACGCCCCTGCTTATTTCAGCAAGACAATGCCAAGCCACGTGTTACATCAATGTGGCTTCATAGTAAAAGAGTGGGGGTACTAGACTGGCCTGCCTGTAGTCCAGACCTGTCTCCCATTGAAAATGTGTGGCGCATTATGAAGCCTAAAATACAACAATGGAGACTCCGGACTGTTGCAACAACTAAAGCTGTACATCAAGCAAGAATGGGAAAGAATTCCACCTGAGAAGCTTAAAAAATGTGTCTCCTCAGTTCCCAAACGATTACTGAGTGTTGTTAAAAGGAAAGGCCATGTAACACAGTGGTGAACATGCCCTTTCCCAACTACTTTGGCACATGTTGCAGCCATGAAATTCTAAGTTAATTATTATTTGCAAAAAAAACAAAAAACTTTATGAGTTTGAACATCAAATATCTTGTCTTTGTAGTGCATTCAATTGAATATGGGTTGAACACGATTTGCAAATCATTGTATTCCATTTATATTTACATCTAACACAACTCATATGGAAACAGGGTTTGTACTTCTACCAACAATTACATTTCAAACCAGATTAATCACACTTTTTGATTTTGATTAATCATAGTGAATTACATGCTTGCATAATTGAATTAACTTTCAAAAATGACCCAATATTTTGACGCAAATGCAATTTTAGTGTCAGTATGTCATACAGGAACATTTAGTCTCTTGCTGTCAAATTATTGATTTTACATTAAGTCCCATCAAATTGTATATTATTTATATCTTCCGCCCTAATGCAGCCGGGATAGGCTCCAGCCACCCCTGCAACCCCGAGGGACAAGCGGTCGAAAATGGATGGACATATACAATATGTTTGTTCTTTGCTCAACACATTTCTAGTCTACCTTGCGGAGGTGAGGCATCTTTGGGGAAATCTCAGAGCAGCAATGGGGAGATAACATCTTATATTTATCAACCTTTTTTTTTTTTGGCCATGATTGCAGTATGGACACACACACGCACACACAAAACCAGAATATTTTCCACCGTATTGGATGAAGCTACCTTTACCCACAGAGGTGTGGTTAAATTTTAGAGTAAGATGGCCTACTGTGTGCATCGATGCAAGGTCATGTATTAAAACAGTCAGCTCCTCTGCGTAAGTGAGGTGGTAGTGTTGGGGGGATTTATAGACTTCTGAGCAAAAGAGCATCGGGGGAATCAATCTGTCGGCTACTGGATGAAGGCCAGGGTTCCACAGGCAGCCCGAGGCCAAGGATGTCCATTGCTGGCTTTAAAAAGCAAGGCTCTGCTCTTCCCGTGCACTTCTTTGATTAATGACTTTGCGTTAAACTTTGAACTGGAGTCATGACAGGAAAGCCATGTGGAATAAGTCCATTAGGATCAACACGCCACATATGTTTTCAAAGTGTATGGATGCGAACCTAAGGGCCCCCAAACTCAAAGATGGAGCAGGGCCTCCGTACTATAAATATGATATAAAATTGAGTTGTACATTAAACCAGGTTTTGTGCCATGTAAAAATGTACCTTAATATTACACATTCAATCCATTCAATATTTACCGTATTTTTCGGAGTATAAGTCGCACCTGCCGAAAATGCATAATAAAGAAGGAAAAAACATATATAAGTCGCACTGGAGTATAAGTCGTATTTTTGGGGGAAATTTATTTGATAAAACCCAACACCAAGAATAGACATTTGAAAGGCAATTTAAAATAAATAAAGAATAGTGAACAACAGGCTGAATAAGTGTACGTTATATGAGGCATAAATAACCAACTGAGAACGTGCCTGGTATGTTAACGTAACATATTATGGTAAGAGTCATTCAAATAACTATAACATATAGAACATGCTATACGTTTACCAAACAATCTGTCACTCCTAATCGCTAAATCCCATGAAATCTTATACGTCTAGTCTCTTACGTGAATGAGCTAAATAATATTATTTGATATTTTACGGTAATGTGTTAATAATTTCACACATAAGTCGCTCCTGAGTATAAGTCGCACCCCCGGCCAAACTATGAAAAAAAACTGCGACTTATAGTCCGAAAAATACCGTAGTCCCTCCAGTATTTTGCGATGTCCAATTGTGCCAGTTCACGCAAATTCAACCAATCCCCACAAATTATGTGTAGCCTTACATTTTTTTCCAATGTCTGCAACTTCACCGCATATTTTGGCTAATCAGCGTCCTTTTCGCCAATCAAATTTATCTCCGAGCGACGCTCAAACACGCCCTTCAACTGTCCAATCAAAACTTATGTTTGTTTGTTGTGTAGACGAAGAAGGGACATCAACGTGTAACAATATATCAACTCTTTAATGCTCAAATAGCACAGGTGTCGTCCTGCGAAGCTCAGACCTATTTCTGGTTCCTGTCCACGGCGCTAAGCCTTCTGGGAAATGTAGTATGTAAACTTTTCACAACACACTGGCATCCTGACTTCCTTATTTACATGTATTCATACATTTATTTAATCTATGTTTATCCAGAGTAACACAATTAAAAAACATTTTTTATTTGCAATGCTGACCGGGCAAAAAGGCAGCATTTACATGTTGGAGATGTTGATGTGTGATGATAATCTATGTGTCACGTGGGGGTCGCATATTCATGCGGGATCGTTCCTTCAGTGCACAACACGGACAAAGACGTGAAGATAAGAGGTGATTTATTTACATAACAAACAGAAAACAAGCAAAAGAAAAGCGTGCCGAACGCACGGGAAGCTGAGGCTAACACTTAGCACAGGAGTCTAGAACATGAAATACAAGAACGTGAATGTAGCTTACCGCAAACAAGGAGCACAGCACGAGTAAACAGAAAGGCAGGCTTAAATAGTGTCAGTGATGGAAAACAGGTGCGCGTCGGGAACACAAGCGGCAGGTGAAAATAATAAGTAACCATGGTGACGAAACAAACTCACAGGTGCACAAGCAATAACAAAAGGAGTCCAAAACTAACCAAACATAACTAAACAAAACATGATCCGGACCACGGATCATGACAATATGAAAAATTACTGCGATAGATCTCTTTCAACTGTTTACAAATGCTCTTAAACTGCGGGGGTAAATAAATGAATGCTTAAGATAAGCACTTTTCAAGCGTAAAATAAACAGAGCAGACAAGGTAGGAGCTGCGTCACAGCACCAATTAAACTTGCTTTCTGTAATAATAATGAATTATTACTATTATTACCATCATTTCCAGGCTATAGAGCGCATCGATATTAAAGCCACACCCACCAAATTGTATTTCTACATATATTAGCCGCATCGGACCATAAGCCGCAGATATATATACCGGTACTAAAGATTTTGTAAATGTTTATTTACATACCCTAATTTTTTCCAAACGTTGCCTGTAACATGGCAGTAAAAAGGCTGATCAAACAAAACAGAAGTTATAGTCATGGACCCACTTGCTGCAGAAGCCAGCTCTCCAATCAGCTAAACAGACTCAATAACGCCACGGTGACGTTTTGGCGAATTTACCGAGAGATTTGTGAAAATGAAACAATACAAAAATAATGCCATTGTAAGGAAATAATACTAAAACAGACACTTGTAAGCGTGTTAGCACATTAGCTAAAGCTAATGACGCTAGCTCGATTACATTACGAGAGCATGTACAAATATGCACAAAAACATGGGATCGTTTAGTAAGTATGAATTGTTTTAGTAATATTGTAAAACTTACATATGTTGCTTGGAGAGATGAATGAAGAATCCTTTCGAGCAGATATACTTCCGGCACAAAACAGGAAGTACCGGTACATTGTCAACCCGCAGCACCTGCAGTGAGCGAACTCGTCCAAAAGATGGCGCCATAGCACAGACAATAACACACCTTTTCAGCGTCTTTGTCTGTGTAATATGAAAACTATTTGTGAAATACAAAACATTATGGTTGTTAGCGAAGACAAATCCATAAATTAACCGGACCGTTTTACAAGATGCATGTTTCAAAGCCTTACAAAAGAGTAGCGGCTTATAGTCCATAAAGTACAGTACTTATAATGAATTAAAACAGTAGTATGTGCTTTTACTACAATCTACTTTATATCTAGCGATATAAAACAAGTATAACATCAATACAGCATTTGTTTTCCCATTTTTGTTGCAAACATGCTTTTTGAGGTTAAGTTTTCTAAAAACACTTAAAACATTGATATCAAATTCATAAAATCATAAGTTAGTTCAATGTTAAAGGTGTTATTTGCAACTTCCTCACAGTAACATTTTTCTAAGCAAAAATTTAACAAAAGAACACCACCGTCTAGCTTATGTTACCATTAGTGCAGTGGTTCTTAACCTTGTTGGAGGTACCGAACCCCACCAGTTTCATTTGCGCATTCACCGAACCCGAACCGTAATCATAAAATGATGTTATTATATTAAAGAAATACTAATAAAGGTATATTTTACAAACATAAAGTTACAGGAATGTACACATGATCCCATGTTTACATCTCATTGTGCAACATGTGAATGTTTTAGTGGGAACTAAATGCGATATCTGAAAGGGGTACACATTATTTCCAAAGTAGGAACCCCACCTAGACATATAATACTAGTACACAGCTCATGAAAAACAATATGTTATAGTCATTGTAACTGGGCCAAAACACTTATATTAGAAAATAATCTCATGGAAATGACTGCTGTCATTTGATTACAATAATAAAACATTGAACTTGTTATTTAGTCAGGTTTAGGACAGGTGTGCTGCAGGTCTGACGTCGCTCACATGTGCTCCACTGAATGCTCAAGGAGTTTTTGCGTTTGCTCACACATATGGAAAATTAGAGGGAACGTTGTTTGGGGGTATCCATAATACGCCGACAGGGAGAAGTTTTTATTTACACGATGAGTCGGGCGTGTCTTGACCTCCACGGCGGAGGCTCTGCAGAACCCCTGAGGCCGACTCACCGAACCCCTAGGGTTCGACCGGACCCAGGTTAAGAACCACTGCATTAGTGGTTCTAAGCTAATGTGCGTGCATATGTCATTACGTACTAGAAGCCATGAGAGGGTGGCATATACTCTGTAAAATAAATCGTAAAATTGGGCCACTCTAAGAATCTGTTTAAATGTTGCAAACAGCCTCTTTAATTAAAAAAAAAAAACGCCTCAGAACAATACAAAAAGAAAAAGGAAAATGTATTTCGATATATTTTCTATTATAGTTTTTTCCTCGTCTACCTCTGGGATATGGTTTTAATAAACACTACCACTTACAGTAGGTAATGTTGCAATTTTGCCGCATTCTTGTGAACATCCTGCATGTGACTGAAGCATTAAGGAGTGGGACGATCCAGGATGAGCTGCATTGTGCTCGAACAACCACCAGGTAGCATCTGTGAGCAGATAAAGTTAAAGTTAAACTACCAATGATTGTCACACACACACTAGTTGTGGCGAAATTATTCTCTGCATTTGACTCATCACCCTTGATCACCCCCTGGGAGGTGAGGGGAGCAGTGAGCAGCAGCGGTGGCCGTGCCCGGGAATCATTTTTGGTGATTTAACCCCCAATTCCAACCCTTGATGCTGAGTGTCAAGCAGGAAGATAATGGGTGCCATTTTTATAGTCTTTGGTATGACTCGGCCGGGGTTTGAACTCACAACCTACCGATCTCAGGGCGGACACTCTATAATTCTGTACCATCTATCAGGTGTTAGTAGCCCAGGTGTGCATTCTTCACTCACGCTTTGAGTGAGGGGTGAGGCAAAAACCAACCCAGACCCACTGTAGATAATTATATAAAAACTGTGTATGATCATATGAAACAAGTTCAATAAATTAAATATGGACTTTTTGAACCATAATCAATAATACGTTTAAAAAGTGTGCCAATCTTCCATCCATCAGTATCGTTAATTCTGAACAAGTGTACTTTTTCATGACCCCCACATTCTTCTCCAGCTTGTCCACAGGGGACTTATGGACGCGCCTGTAACAATCTGTGCCAATGTAAGAACGGAGGTACATGCGACTCGGTGACTGGGGAGTGTTCGTGCCCCCCCGGGGTAAAAGGTCTACTCTGCGAGGATGGTGAGTATTTTACACATATAAAAATGACAAAAATAAATGATATACAAAATGACATCCATTGTTATTGTAGTTATTGCTTATCCTAAAGTGTTGTCTGATGTCATTCATGTTCCCAGGTTGTCCGAAGGGTTATTTTGGAAGTCTTTGCCTGAGAAAGTGCAACTGTCCAAACAGTGGCCGCTGTCATCGTCTGCACGGAGCTTGTTTGTGCCCCCCTGGGCTGTACGGTCGACGCTGCCATTTGCGTGAGTAGGAACTTGACCTTACGGTGGAGACTTCTTTTTAAAAGGTGTTTGAGGGCAATTTGACTGAATCGATGCCATTTGCGTCGCCGTTAAATGACATACAGCGGAACCTTGATTCACGAACCCCTCATTGTACGAACTTTTCTATTTACGAACCACCGAGCAAACAAAATTATGTTTTGTTGCACGAACCTTGTTTCAGTATACGGACGTTTCATCCATCCATTGTGTGCCGCACAGTCAATGTTCCCTCTAATTTTTCATGTGTGTGAGCAAACGCAAAAACTCCCTGAGCATTCAGTGGAGCCCATGTGAGCAACATCAGACGTGCACACTGTGGCTACACCAGCAGCACACCCAAACCTAACTAAATAACAAGTTAAATCTACATCCATCCATCCATTTTCTACCGCTTGTCCCTTTCGGGGTCGCGGGGGGTGCTGGAGCCTATCTCAGCTGCATTCTGGCGGAAGGCGGTGTACACCCTGGACAAGTCCCCACCTCATCGCAGGGCCAACACAGATAGACAGACAACATTCTCTTATTACTATAATGAAATGACAGCAGTCATTTCCATGAGGTTATTTTCTAATATAAGTGTTTAGGCCCACTTACAATGACAATAACAAAAAATATTGTTTTTCATGAACTGTGTACTTGTATTGTTTGTCTGGGTGGAGGTCCTGCTTTGGAAATAATGTGTACCCCTTTCAGACATTGCATTTAGTTCCCATTAAAACATTAACATGTTGCACAATGAGATGTAAGCAGGGGATCATGTGTACATTCCTGCAACTTCCTGTTTGTAAAAAATATATTTTTATTAGTATTTATTTAATATACTAACAGCATTTCATGATTAATATTTATAAATTAAGATTCCTAATAAATGACACTAGAATAAGCACACATTTGATTGGTAAATCATAGTGTAACGACCTGGAATTACACTTTATGTGTGGTGTTGGAGTTGTCCGACTTTTTGTGTGGCTGTAAACGCATCACTGGCTAAGTGCCATATGTGCATGTGTTGGCGCAAGTGAGAAAGAGCGAGCGGCTGATGTTGATATAACAAAGTTGGTTTTGGTCTGGTTTGTACTGTAAAAAACGATCAGTTTTGCTAGATATAAATTTTTTTACTAATGTTTTGGTGATGTGTTTATGGCCGACAATAAAGTGATCGATGGAATTCATGTCCTCAAAGCGTCTCGACAGACGTTACAATATTTGAACAATGATGATGAAAACTGTTTTCTCTGTCGTGTCCGTGTCGTGTCGAAAATTGTTATGCGCTTATTTTTTTATTTGATTTTGTTCGTGGCATAGATTTGCCGTGCGCAGAGGACGCTTGAGCAGTGCGCAATTGCACAGGCGCGCACCTTAGAGGGAACATTGCTCACAGCGCAGCCATTTTGTCCCCGGCAGCACATCCATTGGGGCGGGCTGATTGCTAGTTACTGTGCTACAGACTGTTTTAGCTTTTTTACAGCATTTGTCTGGTTTTGCTAGCTCAGTATGAGTCCAAAGTAAGCACAGACAAGCTATGTGTGGTTTGAAACATTCAAGAAGTAAACACAGCACAGCGTTGGCGACACTGCTCCCTCCCCTTCTCTTCTGCTGCATGCCGAGAATATTAACCAACAAGCTAAAGTGGATTTTATTTTCTATTCCTAATCATTGTAGCGACCTGGCTGTTAAAAGTTAAGGAGTTGTGTGATTTTAAACTGTGAGTGCGCCACAGGGCTAGTGGCGTGTCAGCAGGGCAGCTGAAAATGAGGACAGTTCAGCTAGTTGTTATTGTTTTGACTTTGCTCTATTAGCTAGAACGTTGAGTACGTTTGTTTGATATACAGAACTGTATAGCACTTTATATAGTGTTCAAAGTGTACAAACCTTTACTAAAATATTAACTTTTGTTAAGGCTGGAACCCATTATTTATGTTTACATTGTTTCTTTTGGAGAAATTTGCTTCAATCTACTAACTTTTCTATTCATGAACTCTTTATAGCAGTGGTCCCCAACCACCGGTCCGTGGATCGATTCGTACCGGGCCGCACAAGAAAAAAAATTAAAAAAATAAAATAAAAAATAAAAAATATATATATATATATATATATATTTATTTATTTTTTTTAATTTTATTAAATCAACATAAAAAACACAAGATACACTTATAATTGGTGCACCAACCCAAAAAACCTCCCTCCCCCATTTACACTCATTCACACAAAAGGGTTGTTTCTTTATGTTATTAATATTCTGGTTCCTACATTATATATCAATATAGATCAATACAGTCTGCAGGGATACAGTCCGTAAGCACGCATTATTGTATTTTTCTATGACAAAAAAATAAAAAAAATTAAAAAAATACCGTACACCCCCCCTCAAGCGTTGACCGGTCCGCAGTTACAAAAAGGTTGGGGACCACTGCTTTATAGAACCAATTAAATATGTAAATCCAGGTTCCACTCTATACAAATGCATAATAAAGCTAACTGTAAAGTAAATTGTTTCTATTGAGCAAGTACAATGATCAGATTGCATATTTGTAAGACTGTAGGAGTTCTTAACTTTTTGACCTCGGGGCTTAAATTTTCCACTAGAGGGGCCCGGGCCTCTTGGGTTCAGATCCGGGTGGCCGTTACACCCAATCACGCCTGTCCAGGTTTCACGGTCGTTGCCAATGTGAGAGTATAATTCCCCCAGCAGAACAAGGGAATCACCTGGGGGACCACTCTTCAGTACTCCCTCTCGGGAATCCTAAAAAGGCGGGAACTTTGAAATACTGTTTGGGGAAAATGTGCAAACAACAGTCAGGGCCCCTCCCCCCACCTGGAGGCGGAGGGAAGCTACACTCTTGTCTGAGCGGCGGGGCAGCAAGTATTGCCACCCCCGTCCGTCGCCTCTCACTGCTCGTAACGTCTGAGTGGAAGAGAGTCCAGCCCCTCTTGGGAGGACTGGTTCCAGAGCCCTAGCTCTGACTAGATCCAGCCGAAACGTCTCCAACTCGCGCACCAGCTCCTTCCCCGCCAGCGAGGTGACAATCCACGTCCCAAAGGCTAGCTTCTGTAGCCGAGGATCGGAATGCCAAAGGCCCTGCCTTTAGCTGCCGCCCAGCTCCATTGTGCCCAACCTCTATTCCCCCCTAAGAGTAGTGAGCCCATTAGAGGGGGGACCCACGTTACCTCTTTGGGCTGTGCCTGATTAACACGGAAGTTATATTATTAACTATTATTAATAGAGATGTCCGATAAATGCTTTAAAATCCCGATTTTCCCGGGAGACTCCCGAATTTCAGTGCCCCTCCCGAAAATCTCCCGAGGAAACCATTCTCCCGATTTCCACCCGGACAACATTATTGGGGGCGTGCCTTAAAGGCACTGCCTTTAGTGTCCTCTACAACCTGTCGTCACGTCCGCTTTTCCTCCATACAAACAGCGTGCCGGCCCAATCACATAATATATGCGGCTTTTACACACACATTAGTGAATGCAATGCATACTTGATCAACAGCCATACAGGTCGCACTGAGGGTGGCCGTATAAACAACTTTGACACTGTTACAAATATGCGCCACACTGTGAACCCACACCAAACAAGAATGACAAACACATTTCGGGAGAACATCCGCACCGTAACACAACAGCAAAAATACCCAGAACCCCTTGCAGCACTAACTCTTCCGGGACGCTACAATATGCACTCCCCGCTACCACCATGTTGGCACTTTTTTCCTTAACTGGAGTTGAAGTTGTATTTTGGAAAACCTTGTTTTTGATTGATTGATTGAAACTTGTATTAGTAGATTGCACAGTACAGTACATATTCCGTACAATTGACCACTAAATGGTAACACCTGAGAAAGTTTTTCAACTTGTTTAAGTCGGGGTCCACGTTAATCAATTCATGGTAAAGTTACATTGTTTAATGCAGTGTTTTTCAACCTTTTTTGAGCCCAGGCACATTTTTTGCGTTGAAAAAATCCGGAGGCACACCACCAGCAGAAATAGTTAAAAAACGAAACTCAGTTGACAGTAAAAAGACGTTGTCGCAATTGTCGGATATGAATTCAAACCATAACCATAACCAACCATGCATCACAAAAGCACTTGTCTCAAAGTAGGTCTACTGTCACGACCTGTCACATCCCGCCCTGACTTATTTTGAGTTTTTCGGTGTTTTCCTGTGTGTAATGTTTTAGTTCTGGTCTTGCGCTCCTATTTTGGTGTTGATTGTCATGTCATGTACAAATGTACTTTGTGGACGCAGTCTGCTCCACACGCTGTAAGTCTTTGCTGTCGTCCAGCATTCTGTTTTTGTTTACGTTGCAGCCAGTTCTGCATAGCCATCCCTAAGCTTCAATGCCTTTTCTTAGGGGCACTCACCTTTTGTTTATTTTTGGTTTAAGCATTCGATACCTTTTTACCTGCACGCTGCTTCCCGCTGTTTCCGATATCTACAAAGCAATTAGCTACCGGCTGCCACCTACTGATATGGAAGAGTATTACACGGTTACTCCGCCGAGCTCTAGGCAGCACCGACACTCAACAACAACACATAGTTTGCAGACTAGAATTACTGGTTTGCAAAAAATATTTTTAACCTAAATAGGTGAAATTAGATAATCTCCCACGGCACACCAGACTGTGTCTCACGGCACACTAGTGTGCCACGGCACAGTTGTTGAAAAACACTGGTTTAATGCATCCAGCGGGGCATGACAACAAAATTAGGCATAATAATGTGTTAATTCCACGACTGTATATATCAAATCGGTTGATATCGGAATCGGTAATTAAGAGTTGGACAATATCGGTATATCGGATATCTGCAAAAAAGCCACTATCGGACATCTCTAATTATTAACCTTAGTCACACTCTTAGAAACACTTCCTCTAGTCTTAATCCCTTTCTACACTCTTATGTAACTGCAAAATATAAAATATTGGTACTCACAAATGATGACACTAAATTAGCTTGTTGGCGCAGTCTTTTGAGTAAGACACTGTTGCCGTTGTCCTTATTCTCTTCCTTCATGTTGCCAAGCGAAGTGTCATTGATTCTGTAAAAGCAGCTAGTAGATAGTAGCTTATACCAACCTAGCAATGCAGAGGTTCATCTTGTCTCCGATGGTAAGCAGCTTACTTTGGGGCTTGGGTCGCAGAACTTTTTGGACGACACGGAAGGGCTTCAAAATAAATCTAAATGTTAAGACAAAAACAATGGCGCAAACACACAAACATCAGCTGCCAGGACAGAGAGAACACAGTGCTCTGTGATTGGTCCGCCATCAGCCAATAGTGTGCCGTGTATGATGTCACCTGGGCTGGATGTTGTTGACACAATACAGAAATTGACGTTTAATTCGAGAGTTACAACAAGAAAATGGCACAGATTCCCGTAGAATGGCCCTGAATACTATCAATAACAAATGGTTACATGGCTTTTAGCGGTACATTATGTTCAGTAAGGAAGGAATTCATATGGCCCCATTCCTGGGTGGAAGGGGTGGGGGGGGTGGGGGGGTAATCATTTAGCAATGCGTTTTGCTGGAAATGATGGAAAGCGCCACTCCACATAGCAACTGATGCTGTGCTCAAAGTTGGAATTGCCACAAAACACATTTTAAGATATTCAACACTCTACTGCCATTTGGCGGCTAAAGTGGATAGTACACCCCCCCAATTTGTCACGTTTCATGTGTTAGGTAAACCGCGACGAATGAGGCCATATGAATCCCCTTCCTACTGTACAAATAATGTACACATCCTCAGGTTTTTTTCACTGTGAAATCTTGCTTAGATTTCAGTTTCAGTTGTGTTTAGTCGTTTGGAAGGTGGCAGCAGGTAAGAGGGCAACTCACGCGGGAGCCAATGGCCTTCGAGTTTTCCTTCAATAAGGTGGACAGCCAAAGCAAACTCCTCATTGTCCAACATACCATCACCATCGACATCTGACAGCCGCCAGATATGTGCAAGCACTGAATTGGGCAGAAGGGTTGTCATCATCCACGCTTTGACTTTGGAACCACTCAGTTTGCCCTCGTTTGGGCTGAGGTTGTAGAAGATCTCGTCATACTTTGGCTTGTGTCTCTCCACGACCCACTCGTGGAAGTCCTGGTCGCTGTCTTCTTTGAGTTCTTTGAAGGGATGTCTCTTGTAATGTTCGCGCCTGAACGTTCCAAGGAACTCGCCATCGAGCACGCCCGGGAGGGATTTCTTTATCAGTTCTTGTTGCTGCAGCATGGGCACCAGTTTTGCTATGTCGTTGTTTAGGAGTTTATCGAGCGAAGCCATCAGACTCGGTTTGAGTTTCTTGAACTTGGAGAAATTCTGACCCAGGAGTTGCTCCTGAAAGAGTAAAGTTGCAAAGAACTAATTAAGGCAGGGAAGAATTTATACTCTATATCAGAGGATGTCGATGTAGAGGAGTGGGGACCCCTTACTTATATATATACATATATATATATATATATATATATATATATATATATATATATATATATATATATATATATATGTTATGTTATATATTAACTGTCTGGAATAGACTTATGCTGTCTTTAAGTTGAAGTGGAGTCGTAATTTGTTTATTGGCGACACTTAATGGCCACGATCATTCAGTAAATTAAGCTAATGACACAGTAAGCAGAATGATGCGGACACGTTTCTTACTGGATACTTGTATGTGTGTATGTACTGTATGTGTATAACTGTAATACTTGATACATGTTAATATGGACACATGCCTTGTTTTAGACTGCAATATTTAATTAAGGACAATTATTATGTATGTCCAGCTTGTGTGCTTAGCTGCTAGCTCCTCGTAGCCTACCATTTAGATGGATTTTTTCATCTTGTATTTTTTAAAATACAAGAAAAGACCAACCTTGTGTGTTTATTGAGGACATTTAGATAATAACTGGCTGTCCAACTTTGCACAGCTGAGATTTTAGATGCAAGCCGATCTAATTCGATATGTTTTTTTTGCTGATATCGGACCAATATCCGATATCAGTATCGGCTCGGGGGCACCCCGAGTAAAAACTGCATTATAAGCTACTTTACACAGAGTCTGTGGTAATGTTTTACTGCAGTGGATGGTCCTGAGCAACGTCAAATCAGCTATGTACTCAAAATCCGATACTTTAAAACTTCTGATACAATAATTTGTCTTTTCCCATCCGGCAACGCTCGTCTTTGATCTCATAAAATTGTGCAGGTTTATGTCTGCTAACTTTGTCGCTACCCCCAAACGTTTTGTTCAGCAGCAAAAGTTCAATAATCCAAATTCTTGTCATAGTTGCTGGCTTTGCGTTAGGTTTAGGCTTACGTTAAAAGTCATGAATGGTACATTTTCTTCCGGATCATTCCTCAAGTGGTTAGGCTGTGTTAAGCAGTGTGAGTGGTAGCAGCATGTAAACCTGACCTGCATCTTGGTGCAGTCGGGGAAATCTCCCGCTGGAACTCGGTGTTGCTGCTGGATCTTGGTGAAAATGACAGGAAGCTGGTAGATCAGATTGTGCTTCGTGCTCTCTTTGCAAAAAAAAGTTGGCATCTCTTGCTTCAAATAGCTGATAATGTGTGCATGGGCCTAAGAGGGCGAGAAAGCAAACATTTAATAAAACTAATGGTGTCCCCATACAATCTTTTCACTTTCATTACGACAACGATATTGGAGCCATGAGTATTGGCCGACACCGATATTGATCCGATACGATATCAGCAGGAATCATACATACTTCTGTTATTTTGTAGTGTGGAATGTTAAAAAAGGTTGGATCAAGTGAAATTAGTCAGAGAACAATGTAGGTATGAAAAACAATAATATGTATTATTAACCATCTGGAATGTTGTCTTTAAGTTTTAATGGAGTGGCAGTTTGTTTTTTAGTGACACCTATTGCATCATTAAGTCAGTCTCATGATGCAGCGAACTGATTGTTACTGGATACTTTCTAATACACTTCTGCCTTGGACATATTATTTTTTGATAGTTATGTTGACAAATATGGTGTTTTAGACTGCTATATTGTTCAATTAAAGGGGAACATTATCACCAGACCTATGTAAGCGTCAATATATACCTTGATGTTGCAGAAAAAAGACCATATATTTTTTTAACCGATTTCCGAACTCTAAATGGGTGAATTTTGGCGAATTAAACGCCTTTCTAATATTCGCTCTCGGAGCGATGACGTCACAACGTGGCGTCACATCGGGAAGCAATCCGCCATTTTCTCAAACACAGAGTCAAATCAGCTCTGTTATTTTCCGTTTTTTCGACTGTTTTCCGTACCTTGGAGACATCATGCCTCATCGGTGTGTTGTCGGAGGGTGTAACAACACGAACAGGGACGGATTCAGGTTGCACCAGTGGCCCAAAGATGCGAAAGTGGCAAGAAATTGGATGTTTGTTCCGCACACTTTACCGACGAAAGCTATGCTACGACAGAGATGGCAAGAATGTGTGGATATCCTGCGACACTCAAAGCAGATGCATTTCCAATGATAAAGTCAAAGAAATCTGCCGCCAGACCCCCATTGAATCTGCCGGAGTGTGTGAGCAATTCAGGGACAAAGGCCCTCGGTAGCACGGCAAGCAATGGCGGCAGTTTGTTCCCGCAGACGAGCGAGCTAAACCCCCTGGATGTCTTGGCTCACACCGTCCCTTATGCCACCGAAGATGATCAAGTGAAGAATATCGGCCCTAGCTTCCCTGGCCTGCTGACATCAACTCCAAAACTGGACAGATCAGCTTTCAGGAAAAGAGCGCGTATGAGGGTATGTCTACAGAATATATTAATTGATGAAAATTGGGCTGTCTGCACTCTCAAAGTGCATGTTGTTGCCAAATGTATTTCATATGCTGTACACCTAGTTCATAGTTGTTAGTTTCCTTTAATGCCAAACAAACACATACCAATCGTTGGTTAGAAGGCGATCGCCGAATTCGTCCTCGCTTTCTCCCGTGTCGCTGGCTGTCGTGTTGTTTTCGTCGGTTTCGCTTGCATACGGTTCAAACTGATATGGCTCAATAGCTTCAGTTTCTTCTTCAATTTCATTTTCGCTACCTGCCTCCACACTACAACCATCCGTTTCAATACATGCGTAATCTGTTGAATCGCTTAAGCCGCTGAAATCCGAGTCTGAATCCGAGCTAATGTCGCTATAGCTTGCTGTTCTATGCGCCATGTTTGTTTGAGTTGGCATCACTATGTGACGTCACAGGAAAATGGACGGGTGTATATAACGATGGTTAAAATCAGGCACTTTGAAGCTTTTTTTAGGGATATTACGTGATGGGTAACATTTTGAAAAAAACTTCGAAAAATAAAATAAGCCACTGGGAACTGATTGTTAATGGTTTTAACCCTTCTGAAATTGTGATAATGTTCCCCTTTAAGGCAGTTGTTCAGAATTATTTTCTGTGACACAATTTTATTTTTTATACGCACCTCCCAAATGAGTGAGTTGGTGTAATTACCTTTTAGATATTGATGATAAATTGCACCCCCTGGTGGATTTATGTTGTTTGAGAGGGATTTTCCTATAGTATTAAAAACTTGTTAAAACCGTTGGCTAGATCGTCATCATTTTGTTTGCATTTGGTGTCAGAAAGGATAATAGTTTGTTGACCCCGGCTGAGAATCGTAGTCAGTACCTTCCAATATTGCTTTGGATTTCCATAAGAAGCCTGTGTATTTCTGTTCCGTCTGGCTATTATTGAAAGTGTCCATTTATTTTTTTGTATTTTGTATATATTTCTTTGTTTTAATGAGTTTGATTAACTGTATCTGTCAAGATATACACTATTACACTATTGCCTCTCATGCCCCCCACCCACGGGGGCCCAACCCACTATTTGAGAAGCACTGAATTAAGGACACTTATTATCTATGTCTAGCTTGCATGCTATTGTGTGCTTAGCTGTTGTGTAGCAACTAGCTTCAAGTAACCTATAGCCTGCCATGTTTACCTTTTGTAAATGAATTGACTAAAATACAAGGAAATACCAACCTTGTGTGCTTACTGGAGGACATTCCGCTGTCCAGCTTTGCACCGATAAACACGCTGCAGGACTGCTTTTATCGAAAAGTTTGGATCAGTGGTTCTCAAACTTTATTTCACCAAGTACCACCTCAAAAAAACACTTTAATGACCAAAATTAAAATACAGTATTAACCTCTTAAGGCCCAAGCTGTTTGTTTAAATGATTTTTTTATTTCTCTTTGCTATTTGGGCTTATTGGACCCTAAATAGAATAAAAACTAAAAATCGTATTTTTATATGATGTACTTAGTCCATAAGTAAGTAAGTGGTTAAGAGGGGAGGAGTATATTTACAGCTAGAATTCACCAAGTCAAGTATTTCATATATATATATATATATATATATATATATATATATATATATATATATATATATATATATATATATATATATATATAAGAAATACTTGACTTTCAGTGAATTCTAGCTATATATATATATATATATATATATATTTATTTTATTGTATGTATATATATATATATATAAATAAGAAAAATACTTGAATTTCAGTGTTCACTTATGTACACATATACACACACATAACACTCATCTACTCATTGTTGAGTTAAGGGTTGAATTGTCCATCCTTGTTCTATTCTCTGTCACTATTTTTCTAACCATGCTGAACACCCTCTCTGATGATGCATTCTGCTTCGTCTCCTTGTTGTGTGCGCAGTTGTGCACTGCATTCTCTAAAAGCCCGAGATGTTATTGTCACATATGCATGTACAGTAGATGGCAGTATTGTCCTGTTTAAGAGTGTCACAACATTGCTGTTTACGGCAGACGAACTGCTTTACGGACGTGAAAACAGGCTGTCGACACGTCACTCAGGTCCGCATGAATTTCGGGAGATTTTCGGGAGAAAATTTGTCCCGGGAGGTTTTCGGGTGAGGCGCTGAATTTCGGGAGTCTCCCGGAAAATCCGGGAGGGTTGGCAAGTATGAGTGTAGTGACATGCTAATTTTTATTTTTACACTTTTTTTTCCCGAATTCCATTGTATGTTATACTCTTCTGACACCATTAGATAGCAGTATAAGTGTCCATATGTCGTCATAAGACCCCAATTCAGGAGTGTACACAATTTTGGAAATAAGAGCTAAAAGGTGCTGTCCACGCATGTGGCCATTAAGGCCTATAGAGGGTATAGTAAGCCTAAATATTCACTAAAACAAAGCATAGATTGTATTTAACAAGTATATTTATTATTTATGTCCACTGTAACATTACATACAGTTTGAGCAGTAACATTGTGTTTGAATATAGGAAAATAAAAAACAAATCACTTGAGTGATTCTTTGGCGTATACCACTAGTGGTACATGTACCAAAGTTTGAGAATCACTGGTTTAGATTTAGCTGATATCATCTAATACTTTTTTGCTGATATCGGACTAATACTGTATATGATATCGCTATCAGATCGGGACACCCCGAAATAAAACACCAAAATGAGTAGACTCTCTTACCCTCACCAGCCGGGCTCTCTTCACCAAGTCATTCAGTTTCCTCACGGCAGCGTTATGTGGAAGGTTCCTTATGTCGGCCAAGAGATCCTCCTCCTCCAGCTCGATCAGTTCGTAGTGGTCACACGTTTGTCTTGGCTCTGACCAAAAAGATCCAATGTAAACTCGCAAAATCTCAGGCGTCCTAAACACTTTGCCCAACGACCACATGAGGGCGCCATATACTCTCATGAGTTGCTGGGAGTCAACCCTGTCGGCCTTGTTCAGGACCACTCGTAACTTGTCCTCGTAGCCAAACAGAGCCCCGAAGGCCCGGGTGAGCTCATCTGAGAACTCCAGCTTGTGTGCGTCGAACAGCAGGATTATTCGATCCACACGCTCGGCGAACCAGCGCAGCACGGCTGGGAAGTCGTAGCCTGAGGAGGAGGAACACAGGGTTTTCATTAGCGCCCCGTGGTAATGAGGTCTGCCTCGGTGCCTCAAGGAGCAAGAAACATGTAACATATCCCAGTGGCCCCCACTGCTTTCAGCCATTTCAGTTCCACCCACAGATCAACGTGTCAATAAAACACAGCAGAGTACAGCACTGATACTTTTCTGCTCGTCTCCTTCCAACACTGTCACAATGTTCTCATCTGTTGCGGTTACCACTCAAACCAATTTTATTGAGCTTTGCATAAGTCAGATTCTTTATTTTGTTACATCTGTTTTTACTACAGTCTTGATATCAACCGGATATCTGCAGATGCTACGAGAAAAACTGGTATCTGAACTCACCCCTGCTTAGTTTTTTCCTTGCTGCAGTTAAAATGCCCGGCGTGTCGATGATGCTGATACTCTCAAGGACCTGATTGGGCATCTGCACACACTGAAACCTGGAATTAGATTATTATATCACTTTAGAAATTAATAAAAAGGCCCCCAAACGATGAAAATATGTAATCATATGCTTTGTTTAATTCATTTCTCTTTTTCATTTTAATTAAAACTTTACTTTAATCAAAACTAATCACATTTTTTTCCAGAGTTAACTCATGATTAATCGTGATTAGTCGCAAATAGGTTTAAAAAAAAAAATCTTTATTAAGTATACCTTTTTAAAACGCACACACAACATGGGACTTGACAATATATGATTATGCAAATGTTTGTTTATTAAACATTATGCTTTTTTAAAACAGTTCAACACAACAATCTTATTATGAAAAAATAAATAAATATATATATACATACATATAGTCGAGGTTACTGTGTTTTATCCGTTATACGGTGCTCAATACCGGGGTAGAGCAGGGAAACCTGCGAAACATGCTTGTAGGGATGAAATAACCTCCGTGTTTTTTTCTTGACCTAACGTATATATGTATATATATTAGGGCTGTCAAGTGATAATTTTTTTAAATCAGATTAATCACACTCTAATTCTGTGATTAATCATGATTGATCACAGGTTATTATTTGCTTGCATGAATAACATTTTCTTTAAAAAAAATACCGTAATATTTAAATACAAGTGCAATTTTGTAGACAGAATGTCATACGGGAACTGTTTTTCTGAACTGCAAGTCATTGATGTGCTCAAAACTTGGTGACAGTAAGTACAGTAAGAATTAAGTGCAGATTATTATTTTTTTTCAAATATGAATATTTCGTGCTTAACCTAATAAAAATAAACATATTTCTTTAACAGGGGTATGTCCTGCTTAACTTAAAAGAGAATAAAGTCAGTGTGCAGCTTTATGATAGAGCAGGTCTCCAACTCTCATCACTATGAAAACTACTGTTACAAAAAGAGAGGCGAGATATTTGTTTCACTAATATAACATTTCAATTGTGCTTTATTTAGGAAGGAGATCTCCTCTCAGCGAGATTATTGTCTTTATGCTATGTTGTGTAATTTATCATTAAATAAAAACATTACACACACTCATAGCTCATTCAAGTGGAATAACTGCCATTAATAGTTTTAAGCCACATACCTATAGTTTCCTACCGAAAGCTGCAAACTGGAAGTGTAATATCCACATTAAATGTGGGCTCTGTACCGAGGATGTCGTTGTGGCTTGTGCAGCCCTTTGAGACACTTATGATTTAGGGCTATATAAATAAACATTGATTGATTGATATGACGTGTGCTGGACCTTGGACCAACTGCACTCAGTAACGAAACAAACACGCTCATATAAATATTGCGCTTATTGCAACCATAGACAGGAGAACACTTGTATTTAAACTCTCATACACTTACTTTCGTTACAGTATCTGCTGCACTGACAAGATGCCTGCTCCGTGCGTGTTGGCGAAACTGCCGAGTCAAAACTGGCGTGTGATGTCACAATTTACCTTGTTCTTTTACAGGGCGTAACAACCCGGGAACATGAAAACAAAAATAATCGGCTCTGTTGGCCACTTAGTTAATAAAATTACTGGACAAGTGCGCCACTTGACTGCTCAATACGGAACGCATACTTTTGTTTCTAAATACAAAATGATTCCGTGTTTCAAGGGACCTTTGGCAACCCTATTTAAGTAGCATTTATGCTAGTAGCGCCATGCTCACGTTCATGTTTTGCTTTAAACTTGAACAGAAAAACAAGCCCAAATAAGTAACCGCACGTTCTAAAACATGCCCAAAAATACGCAACCTGCGACTCATGAAATCTGCAGGCGAGTTTACAAAAATCCAAGCCTAAAGTGGCTTATTGTAAGCGTACATGGCAACACTGCTAGTGTTTCTAGTATCTCGGAACTCACACAGACAGTGGATGGACATAACTTTGGTCTTGTAAAGAGAGCGACCTGCCAGGGCTTCAAAAAAAACGGTGCCGTTAAAGGAAACTTTCGGTAACTTGTTACTAGAGATGTCCAATAATATCGGACTGCCGATATTATCGGCCGATAAATGCTTTAAAATGTAATATCGGAAATTATCGGTATCGGTTTCAAAAAGTAAAATGTATGACTTTTTAAAACGCCGCTGTACGAGGTGGTACACGGACGTAGGGAGAAGTACAGAGCAGTTGCGTCTCCCAGTCATACTTGCCACTCCCGAATTTCAGTGCCCCTCCCGAAAATCTCCCGGGGCAACCATTCTGCCGAATTTCTCCCGATTTCCACCCAGACAACAATATCGGGGGCGTGCCTTAAAGACACTGCCTTTGCGTGCCGGCCCATCACATAATATTTACGGCTTTTCACACAAGTGAATGCAATCCATACTTGGTCAACAGCCATACAGGTCACACTGAGGGTGACCGTATAAACAACTTTAACACTGTTACAAATATGCGTCACACTGTGAACCCACACCAAACAAGAATGACAAACACATTTTGGGAGAACATCCGCAACCGTAACACAACATAAACACAACAGAACAAATAACCAGGACCCCTTGCAGCACTAACTCTTCCGGGACGCTACAATATACACCGCCTGACCCCCCCCAACCTCCACATGCTCTATTATGTCGCTATTCCCATGTCCCAAATTCCAAGCTGCTGTTTTGAGGCATGTTAAAAAAAATAATGCACATTGTGACTTTAATAATAAATATGGCAGTGCTATGTTGGCATTTTTTTCCATAACTTGAGTTGATTTATTTTGGAAAACCTTGTTACATTGTTTAATGCATCCAGCGGGGCATCACAACAAACGTAGGCATAATAATGTGTTAATTCCACGACTGTATATATCGTATCGGTTGATATCGGAATCGGTAATTAAGAGTTGGACAATATCGGAATATCGGATATCGGCCAAAAAGCCATTATCGGACATCTCTACTTGTTACCTTCGCGTTAACTTTGACAGCCCTAATTAATATATAAAATGGGGAGTGGTGTGAAAATTCCAATTAAGATTAAGGACTGCAATGCAGGTTAACAGATCATAGAAATCTTCAGATACCAGACCATGGTAAGAGCTGTGATCTTGGGGTAGTGCGATATAAACGATATACAGTAAATTAAATTTTAATGCTAAGGTTATATCGTGTTGATGACGTATTTTAGCTGTGTTCTATAAATTTAATAGTGACGAAAGAATGAGCGTGTCCTCAACGCAATGTAGCGTCTTTGCTAATGTCCCTCCACAGTGCAGAGCCACTTCCAAGTCACCAAATCTCGCCTCCATAGCGGCAAATAAACTTTTTTTCACAAATCATCACTGACAAGGAATAGGTAAACATGCTACACACTGTAAGAGGATATGCGAACCACTAAGACCGCTTGAATGTAAACATTCGCTTATTAATCCACTGAACACCAACAGTGTGGTGCCCTCTTCTACTCTCTGTGAACAATTTTGGACATTTTTCACAGAGAAAATAACAATGATTAGACTGTCCCTTCCTGCTGCTGTAGTCTCTGTGGAAACATGTCATACTGCCTTTGAGTGTTTTGAGCCAGTGTCCCACTCCCTCCCTGAATTAACAAAAATAGTTCAACAGATAAAACCGTCTGCATGTCCACTGGACATTATCCCATGTCGGCTTTTTAAAAATGTTTTTAACTCTATTGGGCCTTTTATTGTCCACCTAGTCCAGGGGTCGGCAACCCGCGGCTCCGGAGCCGCATGCGGCTCTTTGATCACTCTGATGCGGCTCAGCAGCTTACTTGCTGAACCCCCCAATTTTCCCGTGAGACTTCCGGATTTCAGTGCCCCCCGCAGAAAACTCCCGGGATTAATATTCACCGATTTTCACCCTTACAGCTATAATAAGGGCGTGCCATGATGGTACAACATTTGGCGCCCTCTACAATCTGTATTAACAGCGTGCCAGCCCAACACTTGTTATACAATATACATCTTCTGCTTGCACACATACGTGACAGCAAGGCATACTTTGTCAACAGCCACACAGGTTACACTGACGGTGACCATATAAAACAACTTTAACACTCTTACTAATAATGCGCCACACTTTGAACCAAAACCAAACAAGAATGACAAACACATTTCGGGAGAACATCTGCACCTTAACACAACATAAACACAACAGAACAAACACCCAGAATCCCATGCAGCCCTAACTCTTCCGGGCTACATTATACACCCCTGCTACCACCAAACCCCGCCCCCACCCCAACCCTGCTCTCTCCCCCCCCCCCCCCCCCCCCTCTGTGCGTCGGTTGAGGTGGGCGGGGTTTGGTAGCGGGGGTGTATAATGTATCCCGGAAGAGTTAGGGCTGCATGGGATTCTGGGTATTTGTCCTGTTGTGTTTATGTTGTGTTACTGTGCAGATGTTCTCCTGAAATGTGTTTGTCATTCTTGTTTGGTGTGGGTTCACAGTGTGGCGCATTATTAGTAAGAGTGTTAAAGTTTTTTTTTTAATACCGCCACCGTCAGTGTAACCTGTGTGGTTGTTGACCAAGTATGCCTTGCTGTCACCTACGTGAGCAAGCGTAAAAACCATACAACGTGTGGCTGATCAGGCACGCTGGCTGTAGTGGGTGCTATATGCTGTACCATCACGGCACGCATGACGCTGACAAGCGTCATTCATTTATAACCCTCGTGCCGCACCAGCTTTCAAATTCCATATAAAGGTGTGGGCAGCGTGTCTGAGACCCCTGGTTTATACATAGCACAAAGCAAAAAGAAAACTTTGTATGCAGTGTTAATTCATTTAAAATTTCAAAAAAATTTTGCGGCTCCCATTGTTTTCTATAATGTGCGAAACTGGTCAAAATGGCTCTTTGACTGGTAAAGGTTGCCGACCCCTGACCTAGACAACTCCTCCCTGAGGTGTGGATGTTTCCCAACCTCCTTGAAACATGCTGTCGTCCAGTCACTAATCAAAAATAATGTGATTAAATGTCCGCTTACAATGAGCCCACGGGAGTCACTCTACTCTACCTATGAAAGCCCTTAAAAACACCCAAACAACTCCATTAAGGTTTTATAAACACGATGTACGTATACATGTAATGTAGTAACGGGCACATTTTTTTAACAACATCACTGAGTACTACCCACTGCAGACTTAATGAGAGCCAACAAACATAATAAAACATCACACCGATTGACAGAATTTTAGTCTTATAATCTTAGTCCCATTTAGATGAAGACTGACTCATAATCCTTGTGAGGAAAAGTGGCGTGAAATCAAGTTTCTTTTCATGTCATTCTCGCTATTCCCGGGTCTAAATTGACTGTCAAAGTGTACCAACAAGTCGGAATACCTCCTCATCCTTCTCCTATCCATGTGAAAGGCAGGATTTATGATCTACAATAAACTTCCACAAGCAAGGAAGCATGAAGCAGCTTATGATGACTCGATAATGTCAATATAGCCACACAATCTATTGGTCATGGTGCGGCTATAAATAGTTAGTCTGCATTAGCGCGTATAATAACAATATCACTAATACTTGGTTAATATTCAAGTCCCGAAATGTAAATGGAGTATTGTTGGTGGTTTTTGGATGGTTCTTTATTGGGTTTCATGGGCGGAACAGAGGACCTCCCATTGGCTCCGTTGTAAGCGGACTTTTATTTCCTTTTTTTACGAGTTCGAATGAATAAACAAAAATACATTTGTCGTCATGTCTTTCATAATGATTGTGAATGATCGGCAAAAACCAAAGGATTAAAATCAGAGCCAATAAATAGTAGAGAATAATACAACAATGTAATTGATATTGCTACATCGCCATCCTGTGTATTTGTCTACTTATCATTTTGATCAATAATTGAATCATGCATTGATCTTGAAAATGTGAATTATCATCCACTGGAACTACTGTATTTGGTATTGGATCGATACCCAACTTTGTAGTATCGCCCAAAACTAATATAGAGCCTTTGTAACTTGTTTTAAAATGGATCTATTGTCAATGTTATGCTCTTGTCCTCACTTATAAAAACAGTACTTCCTCTCACAAACATCTTTGTTACAGCTCAGTAAGACTATCACTTCTAAAGCAAGACCTTATATGACATTCCCCTTCCTTCTGTTACCTGTTTAGAAAAGTGTTTCCAAAAGGGTCAAGGTTGCGAAAGGGTTTTTTGGGATCCATGGTGAGGGCATTCCCTGGTATGACTCCCTCCGCCTCCCCATGCATTAAGGCTGTGAAGCAATCTGTGGTTGGCTCTGGTCCAACTCTGCTCCCCAAAAAGTCTTGTTCGATTAGATATCTGAGGATTACAAAGTGTTTTTCTGTAGAGTCAGCAGAATGCAGTGTTTTCAAATGCACAAAGTAATGCAATCTTGATACTTACCTGATAAAAGTCGTCTTTCCCGTTGAGTACTGACCCATCACCAGCACCATCGGCTTGTTGTCAAAGTCTGCGTCCTCGTAGCTTGGAGAGTGGAACTGATGGAAGGAATAGTGCTTCTCTATCGGCAACAGTCGTTTGTAGTAAAGATTCCTCAGCTCCTCCTTCACCATATTGACATCCCCCTGGGTTTTTGGGTCGCCTCGAAGTCTCCGGATAGACATCATGATCACTTCTTGCTGGTCTTTCAACGAAATGATAGCAGAACGCTCTCATGGAATATTGTCAGATTCTCACAGCTGCCTGCTCCATCCTGCAGCGGGACATGTGGAGGGTGGAGAGGGTGTAACCAGAGACTGCAGCTGCACCTCACACAAAGCCACTGTCAAGCGGGACAAGGGTGGAGTGGGGTTTTTGCTGCTGCATAGGGACAATTTTGGCAGACTACACATCGATTAATCATTCTTTACGATGATTGCAGATGTGTCTATGCTCATGCTGTAAATTTCTTACATGTGCAAGTCTTTGTTTTCAGTATCTTTTTTTTAATCAATAGTTGCATAAAACAAACTTTTTGTTTCATTACAAGTTAACAAAGTATCTTTTTTTAATCAATAATTGCATAAAACAAACTTCATTTTCACTACAAATTAGCAACATAATTTATACACTATTGTTTGTAATAATGGGAAACTTCCTTTTACTGACTTGAGTTCTAAGGAATTATTGTACGCAAGAGTTTCCCCATTGGGTACTTCACTTAAGTAACTCGTCTCAGAGCATCAAGTGCAACAAATTCCCCCCTGACACTGGAGTCTTCATTGAGTACCCGTGAGTCAGTGAAACTTGAGTCCTCGTCCGCCTGTGAGTCTGTGAATCTTGGCTCTTCCTCGTCAACTAATGAGCCAGTAAAACTCGGGTATATGTAAAGTACCTGCCACGAGTCAGTGAAACTAGACCCATGAGTCAGTGAAACTCGAGTTTTCCCTCAATCTACCGTGAGTCTGTGAAACTTGTGTCGTCCTTGAGCACCTATAAGTCAGTGAAACTCGGTTCTTCATCAACCTTTGAGTCAGGGAAACTCGGGTCTTCATCGAGTACCTGTGAGTCATTAAAACTTAAGTGTTCCTCAAGCATCTGCGACTTAGTAAGACTCAAGTCTTTTAACCTGTAAATTAGTAAACCTTGAGTCTTTGTTGAGACACCATGATTCAGTTAAACTCGAGTCTTCCTCAAATTCATGTGAGTCAGTGAAACTGAAGTCTTAACAGCATAACTTCAGTCTTTGTCACCCTTAAGTTAGTGAAACTTGAGTCTCCCTCGATCACCTATGAGTCAGTCATTGAAACTTAAGTCTTCCTCAAGCATGTGTGACTTAGTAAGGCTCAAGTCTTAGCTAACCTGTGATCTAGTAAAACTCGAGTCTTTGTTGAGATCCCATGATTCAGTGAAACTCGAGTCTTCCTCAAGTGCATGTGAGTCAGTGAAACTGAAGTCTTAACAGCATAATTTCAGTCTTTGTCACCCTTAAGTTAGTGAAATGTGAATCTCCCTAGATCACCTATGAGTCAGTAAAACTCAAAACTTTGTCAACCTGTGAGTCTTTGAAACTTAAGTCTTCCTCAAGCATCTGCGACTTCGTAAGACTCAAGTCTTAGCTAACCTGTGAGTTAGTTAAACTTGAGTCTTTGTTGAGACCCCATGATTCAGTGAAACTCAAGTCTTCCTCAAGTACATGTGAGTCAGTGAAACTGAAGTCTTAACAGCATAATTTCTGTCTTTGTCACCCTTAAATTAGTGAAACTTGAGTCTACCTCAAGTCAGTAAAACTCAAAACTTTGTCAACCGGTGAGTCAGGAAAACTTGGTTCTTCATCGATTGCCTGTGAGTGAGTGAAACTTAAGTCTTTTTCGAACATTTGTGAGTTAGTGAAAGTCTAATCTTTGTTAACCTGGGAGTCAGGGAAATTTGAGTCTTCATAAATCCATGAGTCTTCCTCAAGCACATGTGAGTCAGTGAAAGTCAATTATTTGTCAATCTCTGACAAATAATCCATTTTCCACCGCTTGTCCCGTTTGGTGTCGGGTGAAGCTTAAATATTCATCAACCTGTGAGTCAGTGAAATTTGGGTCTTCCTCGAGCATCTGTGGTCAAAGAAACTCAAGGATTTCTCAACCCTTGAGTTAGTGAAATTTGAGTCCTCTTCAACTTGTGAGTCAGTGAAATTTGAGTCCTCTTCAACTTGTGAGTCAGTGAAATTTGAGTCTTCATAAATCCATGAGTCTTCCTCAAGCACATGTGAGTCAGTGAAAGTCAATTATTTGTCAATCTCTGAGTCATCCATCCATCCATTTTCCACCGCTTGTCCCGTTTGGTGTCGGGTGAAGCTTAAATATT
Source organism: Nerophis lumbriciformis (assembly GCF_033978685.3). Lineage (NCBI taxonomy): Eukaryota > Metazoa > Chordata > Actinopteri > Syngnathiformes > Syngnathidae > Nerophis > Nerophis lumbriciformis. Next base: position 16,602,243 of record NC_084577.2, on the reverse strand, counting down.
CATCAACCTGTGACTCAGTGAAATTTGGGTCTTCCTCGAGCATCTGTGGTCAAAGAAACTCAAGGATTTCTCAACCCTTGAGTTAGTGAAATTTGAGTCCTCTTCAACTTGTGAGTCAGTGAAATTTGAGTCCTCTTCAACTTGTGAGTCAGTGAAATTTGAGTCTCCGTCAACCCTTGAGCCGGTAAAACTTGAGTCTTCATCAAGCCCCAATGAGTCAGTAAAACATGAGTGTTCCTCGTGCACATGTGTGTTAGTGAAACTTGAGTCTTCTCCGAACACCTGTGAGTCAGTGAATTATCAGTCTTTGTCAACCCGTGAGTCAGTAAAACCTGAGAATTTCTCGAGCATCTGTGCGTCAGTGAAATTAAAATCATCGGCTACCTGTGAGTCAATGAATTGAGTCTTTGTCAACCAGTGAGTAGGTAAACCTTGAGTTTTCCACAAGCAAGTCAGTGACTTGAGTATTCATTAACTTGTGAAACAGTAATAATTCTTTGTTTACCCATACGTCAATGAATCCTGAGTCTTCGTCAACCTGTGGGTCAGTGAACATTGAGTATTCATTAACCTGTGAGACAGTTAAATTTGAGTCTTTGTTTACCCAAAGGTCAATAAATCTTGAGTCTTTGTCAACCCTTGAGTGAGTGAAAGGTCAGTCTTTGTCAACCTGAGTCAGTGTAACTCAAGTATTCATCAACCTGTGAGTCATTTGTTTACCCGTAAGTGAATGAATCTTGAGTCTTCATTAACCTGTGGGTCAGTGAAACTTGAGTATTCATAAACTTGTGAGACAGTAAAATTTGATTCCTTGTTTACCCAAAGGTCAACGCGTCTTGAGTCTTTGCCAACCTTTGAGTGAGTGAAACGTCACTCTTTGTTAACCTGAGTCAGTGGAACGCAAGTATTCAACAACCTATGAGTCAGTAATATTTGAGTCTTTGTCAACCTGTGAGTCAGTAACGCAGATCTTTTTTGAATAACCGTGAGTCAGTTAAACTCAAGTCTTCGTGAGTCAGTGGAACTGGAGTCTTCATCAACCTCTGAGTCATTGAAATTTGAGTATTCGTCCAAATGTGAGTCAGTAAAACACAAGACTTTGTAAACCTGTGTGTCAGGATAATTTGGGTCTATGTTTGGCAACCGTGAGTTAGTTAAACGCGAGTCTTCCTTAAGCATCTGTGAGTCCGTAAAACTTGAGTCTTACCCAAGCATCGGTAAGTCAGTGCAACTCACGTCTTTGTCAACTTGTGATTTAGGGAAACTTAAGTCGTCCTCGAGCATCTGTGAGCCAATTAAACTCAAATAATTGGCATCCTGTGTGTCAGTGAATTTTGAGTGTTCATCAACCCTTGAGTCAGTAAACCTAAAATCTTCCTCAAAAACCTTTGAGTCAGTGAAACCTGTAAGTCAATCCATGAGTCAGTAACACTCCAGTTTCCATCAACCTGTGTCAAGGAAAAATTAGAGTCTGTAGAGCACTTACGACTCAATGAAACTTGTCGACTGATCGAGTGAACTGTTTGTTTAGCAGAGTCTGTGATGCAGCTCTGGCAGGAAGGGGAAATGAGAGTTGATTTGAGGCAAAGACTTAATCGATAAAGCTTGCCAAAAACATGTTTGTAATGTGTATGTTCACTGGTATGAGCAGAGGTTAACAGAGGAACATTTGCACAATTAGTGACACGTGACCTAGTTTCTTGTTTTAATTAGGTAGCGGTAGCAGCCAGCAGGGGTGTGTAAGAAAAAGAGCTACAGCTTGAGGACTCACAGATATCAGACTGTTTGCAAAATAAATCAGACAACATAAGGAGGGTGTACAACGATTAAAGATCAGAGTTTGGGATAACTGTCAGTTGTGTTGGTTGGTGGGTGGTGTCATTTTCCCCTAAAGTTACGATGAAGTCATTTGAAAAGAAGCACAAAAATGTGCCCAGATGTAACACATATGCATGAACATAAAAAAACGCCCTTTAGAGTCAAATTCTGCCCAAGTTATGGGAGCAACGGTTTACAAACATTTAAAATCCCCCAAACTAACTATATTCTTTTGTGTTTTCAAACTGTGCTGCAACGCTTCAGCTTGCCCCAAATGGACACACGGCACGAGCTGTTCGAAGGAATGTGACTGTGTTGGACAACATTCTACTGGCTGTGACCCCAAAACGGGGAGCTGTATCTGTAAGCCTGCATACCAAGGCCAACAATGTGAGAAAGGTATAATCCCGTAGCAGGAAAACGGATCTGATTGTATTTATTTTGTTAGGCAGCAATATCAACCACCCGGGAGAGAGGGTTCATTATGTCCACATGGTGAACACTCTCAGGTCTACCACCTGAACTCACTGTCACCACTCGAGTGTCTAACGCAGGGGTCGGCAACCCAAAATGTTGCAAGAGCCATATTGGACCAAAAATACAAAAAACGAATCTGTCTGGAGCCGCAAAAAATGAAACATCTTATATAGGTGTTATATTGAAGGCAACACACGATGCAAGTGTTTATATTAGCTATATTAGCCTACTATCAAAATGACTACTGTATTTTTTGGACTATAAGTCGCTCCGGCCGAAAATGCATAATAAAGAAGGGAAAAAACATATATAAGTCGCACTGGAGTATAAGTCGCATTTTTGGGCGAAATTTATTTGATAAAACCCAACACCAAGAATAGACATTTGAAAGGCAATTTAAAATAAATAAAGAATAGTGAACAACAGGCTGAATAAGTGTACGTTATATGACGCATAAATAACCAACTGAGAACGTGCCTGGTATGTTAACGTAACATATTATGGTAAGAGTCATTCAAATAACTATAACATATAGAACATGCTATACGTTTACCAAACAATCTGTCACTCCTAATCGCTAAATCCCATGAAATCTTATACGTCTAGTCTCTTACGTGAATGAGCTAAATAATATTATTTGATATTTTACGATAATGTGTTAATCATTTCACACATAAGTCGCTCCTGAGTATAAGTCGCACCCCCGGTCAAACTATGAAAATAACTGCGACTTATAGTCCGAAAAATACGGTATGTGTCGCAGGCTGAAGTAAATCTTCGTTGACAGAAATATTGAAATGTATTATTTATTCTACACATTTTTACAACATTAGAAACCATTAGTAAGTCAGAAGCTACTCAGAAGGTGAGATAACTCCTGAAAATGACTGGCTTTTAATGGCCAAAGGTATAGATGTGTGTGTCTAAGTTTAAGTAAACGGCAGGCTGTCTTCTTTTAATAGATTTATTACCATTTTTGGCAAGCTAAGTAATGTTTGCTGTGGTCTGGAACACCATGGCGCACAAACAACTATCTGAAATGTGTCATGAGACATGCAAAACTAAATTATATACAAAGAGGATACAATTTAATGAGCTCAAATATACCTACAAATGAGGCATAATGATGCAATATGTACATACAGCTAGCCTAAATAGCATGTTAGCATTGATTAGCTTGCAGTCATGCCTAACCAAATATGTCTGATTAGCTCTCAAACAAGTCAATAACATCAACAAAGCTCACCTTTGTCCATTCACGCACAGCATGAAACTTTTGGTGGACAAAATGAGACGAAGAAGGAGTGGACGATTTTACATTTAAACAAACTGTTGCGTCACACTATTGTGAGTTCAAGAACCGCCGAAATTAGTAGGATAGAACAATGTTCTCCAAATACTCATATTAAACAGTGGGCTTTCTAACAATTTGGAAGGTTTGTGTCATGTTTGTCCTCAAACAAAAACCATATCCATCCATCCGTCCATCTTCTTCCGCTTATCCGAGGTCGGGTCGCGGGGGCAGCAGCCTAAGCAGGGAAGCCCCGACTTCCCTTTCCCCAGCCACTTCGTCCAGCTCTTCCCGGGGGATCCCGAGGCGTTCCCAGGCCAGCCGGGAGACATAGTCTTCCCAACGTGTCCTGGGTCTTCCCCGTGGCCTCCTACCGGTCGGACGTGCCCTAAACACCTCTCGAGGGAGGCGATCGGGTGGCATCCTGACCAGATGCCCGAACCACCTCATCTGGCTCCTCTCGATGTGGAGGAGCAGCGGCTTTACTTTGAGCTCCCCGCGGATGACAGAGCTTCTCACCCTATCTCTAAGGGAGAGCCCTGCCACCCGGCGGAGGAAACTCATTTCGGCCACTTGTACCCATGATCTTGTCCTTTCGGTCATAACCCAAAGCTCATGACCATAGGAGAGGATGGGAACGTAGATCGACCGGTAAATTGAGAGCTTTGCCTTCCGGCTCAGCTCCTTCTTCACCACAACGGATCGATACAGCGTCCGCATTACTGAAGACGCCGCACCGATCCGCCTGTCGATCTCACGATCAACTCTTCCCTCACTCGTGAACAAGACTCCGAGGTACTTGAACTCCTCCACTTGGGGCAGGGTCTCCTCCCCAACCCGGAGATGGCACTCCACCCTTTTCCGGGCGAGAACCATGGACTCGGACTTGGAGGTGCTGATTCTCATCCCAGTCGCTTCACACTCGGCTGCGAACCGATCCAGCGAGAGCTGAAGATCCTGGCCAGATGAAGCCATCAGGACCACATCATCTGCAAAAAGCAGAGACCTAATCCTGCAGCCACCACACCTGATCCCCTCAACGCCTTGACTGCGCCTAGAAATTCTGTCCATAAAAGTTATGAACAGAATCGGTGACAAAGGGCAGCCTTGGCGGAGTCCAACCCTCACTGGAAACGTGTCCGACTTACTGCCGGCAATGCGGACCAAGCTCTGACACTGATCATACAGGGAGCGGACCACCAAAGTCAGACAGTCCGATACCCCATACTCTCTGAGCACTCCCCACAGGACTTCCCGAGGGACACGGTCAAATGCCTTCTCCAAGTCCACAAAGCACTGGTTGGGCAAACTCCAAAAAACCATACTAAAACAAAAAAAATATTTCCTCCCCCATCTATTTCCATTTTCAATCCTTTTTTAAAAATGCTCCAGGGAGCCACTAGAGCGGCACTAAAAAGCCGCATGCGGCTCGAGAGCCGCAGGTTGCTAAACCCGGTCTAACGTAACCACTTTATTTCTCGTGATGGCTTTAAAAGCTGCATCAGATGAGAGCGAAACACAATTATTCCCTTCCAGTGCAGTTACAGTACAGTACTGTTATTGCTCCCCAGTAATTCAATGTGTGTTCTAATGCAGAATGTGAGCCCGGCTTCTTTGGCGCTGGCTGCGAGCGGCCATGTGACTGCCCAGGTGGAGGGTCATGTGACCCCGGGACTGGCGAATGCAGCCTTAGATGTCCTGCAGGGCTTCATGGAGAGAGATGTCAACTGGGTGAGACAAACCAAAATATCGGCTACGCAACATTTGGTACAGATGGCCCAGTTCATGTCTTTCATGAAAAGTTTCAAATAACAGGAGCATTGCTGGAGCAGATTTGCGTCATGTGATGGCGCCCTCATGTGGTCGTAAAGAGAATGATTGTAATGAACTGTACTTGCATGAGCATGCATAATGTACTGAATGAAGCATGTGTCCGCAAGTGTGGTAAATGTTTGCATACTTAACACTTGTGTAAATATGCGCCTATTCAGTACGTCAAGCTGTGGGCGTAAAAATAATTGGGTCTAAAATGTCATCCAGCAGGTTATATACCCTGTAAATGTTTTGTTTAAGGTAACCTGTATTTCTTTTTGTGTACGATAGAAAAGGTTTGCACTTTGATTCATAATTTACGACGACAGGTGTGATTTGTTAGATCAATACCATACATCTTTGCTATTTACTCTGCTGGTTTATAGAAAGTTCATCGCTCTGATTCAAATATTAATGATAGTTTGATACCTATGAACAGGGGCGCCGCTAGGGATTTTGGGCCCCATGAAAAGAATCTTTATAGGGCCCCCAACACAGTGTCATTATTTATCTGTATTATAATTTCATCATTAGGGGCCTCTCTGGGCCCCCCTCCATCATGGGCCCCTAGAATCCGTCTCCTTTACCCCCCCTTTTCGGCGCCCCTGCTTATGAACACAAATTTCTTCTGTGCAGTGTGTGGATCTGGTTCCTGGGGTCCAGGATGCAACAGTACCTGCCGGTGCCAAGACAATTCTTTGGGCTGTGACCCTGTGACCGGTCAATGCGTGTGTGAGGCTGGCTATACTGGAGACAAATGTGAAGAAAGTAAGTTCATAAAGAGATTTTCTATAGTTTGAGCAAAAGCTTCAATGAATGCTGCCCTCGTGTGGATTTGTTTCACCACTGCAGCCTTTATGTCTTTTTGTTTCTACATTTAAAACACTCCATTGTGGTCTACATCAGTGACGTGCGGTGAGGTTGATGGCTGGTGAGGCACTGACTTCATCACAGTCAGATTTACAAACATATGAACCCTAAAGAGTATCTTATTCACCATTTGATTGGCAGCAGTTAACGGGTTATGTTTAAAAGCTCATGCCAGCATTCTTCCCTGCTTGGCACTCAGCATCAAGGGTTGGAATTGGGGGTTAAAACACCAAAAATTATTCCCGGGCGCAGCGCCGCTGCTGCCCACTGCTCTCCTCACCTCCCAGGGGGTGATCAAGGGGATGGGTCAAATGCAGAGGACAAATTTCACCACACCTAGTGTGTGTGTGACAATCATTGCTACTTTAACTTAACTTTAACTTTACACATACAAACACAAAAAAAGCACATTTAATTAAAAAAATATTATTATGGTCTTACCTTTACTTATAAGTGCGGGAACAGTGGTGTTCGTGTTGGAGGAGTTGTGAATGAATGAAATATGAAATCTGTGCTGTAGTCTGCAGGTGTACCTAATGTTGTGTACCTGCAGTCGTTCACGGCTCCTCTGGCGCGAGCATTGTTGTTTTTGCACTTTTTGGCTTCTTGTTAAGTGACTTTTTTTGGGTGGATTCGGTCTTGCACGTGGAGGGTTAGGGTGTGGGCTTTGGTTGGTGTGGCGCTCCCGTCGGGGGGTGCATTCTGCGGCGGGGGTGCATTAACCGGCACCAGGAGGCGGGATTACTGCGAGCCTCACACAGTGCGTCTTCGCAGCGGTTTTATTATTGCTCAGCACAAGAAATACGTTACACACATACAGTTGTTGACAAAATACACTGTACATTATATACCTCAGCTAACTAAACTATGGAAATGTATAATATAATTCATATAGCAATACGGTCTCACTGCACAGCAGGCCAGCAGTTAGCCGAGTCCACAATCCATGGTGAGGCACAACTGAGTGACGTGCCTCAACAGGCTGCTGATCACCGCACCGTCTCTTCTCAGTATGTGAACGGCAAATGTGAAAATTCAGCGATTTTGAATAAAAATAATCTAAAACTGGTGAAGTTAAATGGAAAATAACTTTATAGTATAATCACTGAATAATATAACAATTGTTTTTCTTTTTACATTTTTTTTCTTTCCATGATGGCAGGTGAGGCCCTGCCTCACCTGGTCTACATTACATGTAATGGTGGTTCTTTGGTCAAAATCTTGCATAGATTAGGTTTTACAGACCATCTCCAACGCCGTTTCATGGGCGATCCTATTTACACGGCTTCACTTCGACTGCGTCTTTACCCCACCATCTTTGTTGTTGTTTTTAGCGCCTCCAGTCTACTGACAGATTATTTTCGAACTATACGTTATTTTCTCATAGAAATGGCAACAGCAGAGGATGCATGTGCATGTACGAGCCAGTCTGTCCCACAACAAGAGGATAGTGAAAAAGAAGGAGCTTATTGATTACAGCGCGGACTCCAATGGCGGACACACGCAGAGCACTTAGGGTATATTTATATCTCTGTCTCTTTCAGTCAGTTGGATTCGACGAGAACTGTTCGATTTCATGAATGTGCTTTGGTGCATGTAATGTAAATGACCTTGAGGCTGTTCTGTCTCTTGCCATTGTCTGCCATCGATGGGGATTAATGTCAAGGGCCTTCATGTTCCTCGCAGCCACATATTTGAAACGGAGGCGTGGTCTCCCTTGATTCCTGCTCCCTTCAGATAACTGGGAGTATAGCAGTTGGTGTGGTAGTCGGTCGTGGTTCATTCGATGGACGTGACCCAGCCAGCGGAGGTTTTTCTCACTGAGGATGTCAGACATCGATGGAAGCCCAGTACGGCTCAGAATCTCATTGTTGGTGACTTTGTACATCCATTTGATGTTCATGATGGATCTCAGATGTCTCATCGTGTATGCATGGAGTTTCTTGACTTGTCTGCGATAGACAGTACAGGTTTCGGCACCGTACAGTAGCGTTGACAGCACAATCGCACGGTACGCCTTGCAGTTTACACAAATTTTGACATTGTTTTTCCATAATCGATCATGCAGCCTGCTGAAAGCATCACTGGCATTTTCTATCCTTGACTGAATTCCATTCTCCATATGACCAGTGTCTGAGACGATGCTTACCAGGTATTTGAAGTCTGTGCAATGGACCAAAGGCTCTTGATTTATGGTGATGGTCTGTGGGTTTGGAGGGGGATTGACCAGTTTCCTTGGTTGGTATAGACACTTGGTCTTCTTGATGTTGATCATTAGACCATACTTGCCAACCCTCCCGATTTTTCCGGGAGACTCCCAATTTTCAGTGCCCCTACCGAAAATCTCCCGGGGCAACCATTCTCCCAAATTTCTCCTGAACAACAATTTTAAGGGCGTGCCGTGATGGCACTGTCTTTAGCGTCCTCTACAACCTGTCGTCGCGTCCGCTTTTTCACCATACAAAGAGCGTGCTGGCCCAGTCACATGTTGTATGCGGCTTCTGCAGAAACACGTAAGTGACTGCAAGACGTACTTGATCAACAGCCATACAGGTCACACTGAGGGTATAGCCGTATAAACAACTTTAACACTGTTACAAATATGCGCCACACTGTGAACCCACACCAAACAAGAATGACAAACACATTTCGGGAGAACATCCGCACCGTAACACAACAGAACAAACACCCAGAATCCCATGCAGCCCTAACTCTTCCGGATTACAATATACCCCCCCACCCCCCCAATCTATGGAATTCGGAGGTCTCAAGGTTGGCAAGTATGCTTTAGACTAAATTGAGTAGCCGCCCTGGCAAAAAGTTTCTGAATGCCTTCCACAGTGTGAGCAACCAGAGCACTGTTATCGTCAAAAAGGAGCTCCCTCACAAGCTGTCGAGTGGTTCGAGTCTTTACTTTAAAATGAGAGATCTTGAGCAGGGCATATTTATACCATATATGGAGATACCGGTGACATCACAGGTAAAGTCAATTTGTTTAAAAGAAGTATGTACACCAGTGATTACAATTGGAAAAGTAATGGTTGGTTACAGCAGTAACTACAAATACTGCATCTTTGTGCATCTATGCCTACACAGAGTGACAAGCAACATGATGAAATGCTCTGACAGAAGGTATAGATCCACCTGTTGCAGTTCAACACAAACAATGTGATACACTGAGACGATTCAGTATTTTTATATCAACTTCTAAATACCATACTATTTTCCTGATATAAGGAAAAATCTACTTTACAGCAAATCTACTTTGCGCTCAGACTAGATATGTAAATGACACTTCTGGACAAAGTTGTGCCAAACAATGCATAATTGAGCCTTTCCGGACCATATAAGTGCACAGTTACCAAGGTTACCTTCTTTGAACTCAACATAACTAGATTGCAAATACTGAAGGCCCATAAAGTAGCTTCTGTTTTCTCCATATTAAGGTGATATCACAGACATACAGTACTGTGCTAAATTGTTTGTTTGGTTCATGGAGGATAACAAACATGCTGGGTGGGGTATACATAAGACATAATTCAACACTTAGTTTAGACCAAAATATATGTAGAATATGCATAGTGGCGAAGGACGACTATGTCATATTAAAACTAGTAGTGGCTTTTGCACAGTGCTGTATGCCAGTCGGCCATGGCACATTTTCAAAGCAACAATGCTAAGGAATACATTTGTAATGAAATATACAGTTTTATCCTGACCCTGATAAGGAAAGGCGGTATGCAGTTTAAAAATGGACAATAAAACAATGTAATTATATTTAATTCCACTAGAGGGCACTGCAGATTAAGTTTTCTCGCATGTCCACCTCTGTTTCATGACACAGATGGTATAAAAAAAAAAAAGCATCACTTGCATGTAATATTATGTCAGAAGAAAAACTATTGCAAGACATTATAAATTAAATTACTTTATCATTTAACTTTTATGGATTCATTTGAAGAGCAAACTGAACTGATAGAGACACCAGCTTTATTTTACATTATTAGAATGAAGATTTTTTGAGGCGACCTCACGTTAGAACAACTTGTAAGATTTACTGTAATCGTACCACCGGGACCAAAGTACCATACCGCCTCTGCAGGACATGTTTTGCAATAAATCACGGCCGTGCCCCACTAGAGCAGAGCGTCTTGTCCCCTAGTCATAACAATCTAATGGTTTAGGCACAGACGTCACTCTGACCGGACCTCACTGCAGGAATAGAGCTATCAGTCTGTCCACATTCTGCTGTCTGGAGGCCCTCTTGAGGTGTTCAGTTTCCCTGCCTGATGGGCCTCTCACACTTCAGGGGACATCAGAAAAAAGCCTGATGTGCTGTGAGACGGACCAGAAGTGTTTAGTTTACCAGAATCAAAAAGGAAATAGGGCTATTCACGTCCACACCGGTACATTTATTAAATGAATGGAAATGTGTGCAAAACTGGAACATAAGGGCCCTAAAATAAAGGAGCTGATCAGATCTCTTGGTGAGATGGCCCGCCAAATTTTAGACCGGTCTGCATTACATTATTTACAGTAAATAAATCAATTATCGATGTTTACTAATCGACTTTACAATCGCCCATGTACGAATTGCGATGCATCTAAAATTTGGTTGTTTCCTCCACCTCGTTTCCACTCTCTTTAAAAACTAGTGACGCCTCCGTTTCAAAACTTTAAGCAAGGTTCCTTGAACACACCAGTTATGTGCTGTGAGAGGCAAAAGTGTAATTTGAACATAACTTTGTCCGAGGCTGCCACAAATAGATTTATCAAATTTGAATCTTTCTCTAATCAAAAAGTTGAATGCATAATTGTAATATTTGATGACGTTATGACGTCTGTGTTGAGTGAACAGTGAAGTGTTCCATGCTGGGTTTGCTGCTGTGAAAGGGAATACCTGATTTTACATTTTAGCAAGAATGTAAAAATGGCCCAAATCCACATAAACCTAATGTCTTTGCCTCACATACAAACAAACACTCAGCATGTTTACACGCACTAAAAAACTATTTGATAATGTAAGGTTGAGATATGCTGATTCATGTAGGATTATCAATAGTGGATAATAACACATCATTATTATCATAATTATTAGTAGTACATCTACTGGGGGTTAAAATTCCCTGTCTTTAAAAACTAGTGAGGCATCTGTTTCGAACTTTAATCGAGGTTCCTTAAACGCACCACAGGTACAGGTGAAACTTTTTTTTTTAAATCATCTAAAAGTACAATTTTTTTAGCATTTCAACTTTAAATATAAAACTAATATATGATATAAACTCAATACATCCCAAGTGAAATACGTCAAGCTTTTATTTGTTCTAATTTTGATGATCATGGTTTACAGATTTTGAAAAACCAACATTTTCAATCTAAACTTTTTATAGGCTGTAAACTAGAGATGTCCTATAATATCGGCCTGCCGATATTATCGGCCGATAAATGCTTTAAAATGTAATATCGGAAATTATCGGTATCGTTTTTTTTATTATCGGTATCGTTGTTGTTTTTTTTAATTTTAATTTTTTTTTTATTAAATCAACATAAAAAACACAAGATACACTTACAATTAGTGCACCAACCCAAAAAACCTCCCTCCCCCATTTACACTCATTCACACAAAAGGGTTGTTTCTTTCTGTTATTAATATTCTGGTTCCTACATTATATATCAATATAGATCAATACAGTCTGCAAGGGATACAGTCCGTAAGCACACATGGTTGTGCGTGCTGCTGGTCCATTAATAGTACTAACCTTTAACAGTTAATTTTACTAATTTTCATTAATTACTAGTTTCTATGTAACTGTTTTTGTATTGTTTTCCTTTTTTTTTTTATTCAAGAAAATGTTTTTAATTTATTTATCTTTTTTTATTTTATTAATATTTTAAAAAAGGACCTTATCTTCACCGTTGTCCAAATTAGGCATAATAATGTGTTAATTCCACGACTGTATGTATCAGTATCGGTTGATATCGGTATCAGTAATTAAAGAGTTGGACAATATCGGAATATCGGATATCGGCAAAAAGCCATTATCGGACATCCCTACTGTAAACCATAATTATCAAAATATTGGTCAATAAATAATAAGCCTTGAAATATCTTGAGTTGCATGTTATGAGCCTAAGTCATATATTAAAGTCATATATTAATTTCACCTTGTACATCTAATTGCTGGAATAAACAAACCTGTGCACGATATTTTAATTTGTTGAGCTTCACCTGTATGTGCTATGAGACGCAAACGTGTAATTTAAACAAAAATTTGTCCGATGCTACCACAAATAGATTCATCATATTTTTACCTTTCTTTAATCACCTAGTTCTGGTTCCCAAATGTTGGCGCTGTGTGTGAATGCTTAAATGTGAGCTCTGGTGACGTTATGACGGCTTGTGTTAAGCGAACAGTAAAGTGTTCTATGCACGGACAGCAAAATCTGTTTAATCTTAACTTTTATGACATCGTCTTTTGTGACTGACGGATTTATGTGAAGTAAAAAAACTCTTTACAAAAGCCCAGATAATGATTATGTGTGCCATGGGCCGGCCCCAGTAAGAGTAGCAACAGGAAGTTCTATTCTATCTATTCTATTACTGTGGCCTGCTCTGTGTGGTCCTGCGTGTGGACCTACTTTATGGACTGACAGCACTCTTTTCTTACACAAGCAGGGATCTGGAAATAATCCCCTTGTCTTAAAGAGCTCATTTAGCCCAGAGATGGAGTCTTTCAGGAATGACCGTGTGTGTGGTAGTTGAGGACCTGATCCCCTGTGCCTACCTATAAACTAGGAAGGGAGGAAGTGGGACGACTCTAAACTTGCAAACAGCAGCAGACTTTGCAAAGACTTCTGTGGTTGATATGAAAACCAGTTGCCCCCTGCTGGTATAAATAAACCATAAAGTTGACCGCGTGCATACACGACATACATCAGCAGCCCTTACAGATGTGAGTCACTCCAGCAGAGAGTGTCTCCTGTGTGTTTCAGCATGTTGAGGTGATTATGTGGATATTAAAGGGGATCTTTAGCATCAAACGACATATTATACTTGAAGTATCACTGTGCTGTGCAAATATGTGCAGAACCCCCTCACACACACTGCCTTTTTTCAATGACCGTTTGCAGAGCAGTGACAATGTATAGTTAAATATTAAATAGTAGGGCAGAAAACCAACTACAACGCCATTTAACTTTGCAGAGGGGTGGGTACGTAAACACCCTACTGAGATTTGGTGAGGATCAAGATAAAGATGAACCAGGAAGTACAGTATGAAGGGGATTGATATACAGTAGTCCCATTTGTCGCAGTTTACCTGACACGTGAAACGGGACAAATTGGGGGATGCACTATTTCCTTTAGCCGCCAGACGGCAGTCGAGTGTTGAATATCTTACAATGTGTTTTGTGGCAATTCCAAATTTGACCACAGCGTCAGTTGCTAAGTAGAGTGGCGCTTTCTGTAATTTTCAGCAGACTGCATTGCAAAATGATTAATTCCTCTCACGTGAGATCAACACAGGAATAGGAATCCCTTCCCTGCTATAGCTTAAGAATGAACTAAACCAGTAATTCCCACCGTGTACCAGTAGTAGTACACGGGCTCCATCTAGGGCAGGGGTCGGCAACCCGCGGCTCCGGAGCCGCATGCGGCTCTTTGATCACTCTGATGCGGCTCAGCAGCTTACTTGCTGAACCCCCCAATTTTCCCGTGAGACTTCCGGATTTCAGTGCCTCTCGCAGAAAACTCCCGGGATTAATATTCACCGATTTTCACCTTTACGGCTATAATAAGGGCGTGCCATGATGGTACAACATTTGGCGCCCTCTACAACTTGTATTAACAGCGTGCCAGCCCAACATTTGTTATACAATATACATCTTCTGCATGCACATGTACGTGACAGCAAGGCATACTTGGTCAACAGCCACACAGGTTACACTGAGGGTGGTCATATAAAACAACTTTAACACTCTTACTAATAATGCGCCACACTTCGAACCAAAACCAAACAAGAATGACAAACACATTTCGGGAGAACATCTGCACCTTAACACAACATAAACACAACAGAACAAACACCTAGAATCCCATGCAGCCCTGACTCTTCCGGGCTACATTATACACCCCTGCTACCACCAAACCCCGCCCCCACCCCAACCCTGCTCCCTCACACATCAACCCCCCCCCCCCCTCCCCCCCTCTCTGTGCGTCGGTTGAGGTGGGCGGGGTTTGGTAGCGGTGGGTGTATAATGTATCCCGGAAGAGTTAGGGCTGCATGGGATTCTGGGTATTTGTCCTGTTGTGTTTATGTTGTGTTACGGTGCAGATGTTCTCCCGAAATTTGTTTGTCATTCTTGTTTGGTGTGGGTTCACAGTGTGGCGCATTATTAGTAAGAGTATTAAAGTTGTTTTTTTTTATACCGCCACCGTCAGTGTGACCTGTGTGGTTATTGAACAAGTATGCCTTGCTGTCACTAACGTGAGCAAGCGGTAGCCCCGTACAAAGCAAAAAAACCCAAATCTTTATGCAGTGTTATTTCATTTAAAATTTCAAAAAAATTTTGCGGCTCCCATTGTTTTCTATAATTTGTGAAACTGGTCAAAATGGCTCTTTGACTGGTAAAGGTTGCCGACCCCTGATCTAGGGGTACTCGAAAGAATCCCTTGATTAAAGTACAGTGTTTTATTTTTTATGTATTCAAACACAGTGTTACTGTTTAAACTGTGTGTACTGTCACAGTGGAAAAAAATATTACATATACTTATTAAATAAAACCTCTGCCTTATTTGTAACGAATACTTAGCCATACTAGGCTACTTTATCTTAATGTTGGTCATTATGGTCATACTTGGAGAGCCACTTTTTTGAGATAGTACTTGGTGAAAAAAAAGTTGGGAAACACCTAACTAAACAATCATGACTCTTAAAAAACATTTTACAGTTTGGCCTTGGCAGAGGTCTGTATTCTACAATGTTGCATTATTTCATTAATATGGTCATCCCTTACTAAAACAACATATGTATTGCTGTACATGGTGGTCGCATATTGTGCTAAAACAGTATATTTGTAAAGCAAAAAATAAAAAGGCATTGATTTGTTTTGTTTTTTACAAAAATGTGCATGTTTTCTATTTTTTAACAACCAGTTCTGGCACCATTTTAAAAGTATTGATTTGATACTATTATTGGTTAAAATGTAAATTATACCCATTCCTAATTGTAATAAATGCCGTAGAAGAGAGGAAAAACCATTGAGAACGACAAAAAGTGAGTAAACAATATGAACAGCGTGTCTATGAATGTTCCCATTCATCCAGGTCATTGTCATCCCAGGGCATTCAACCGATCACAACTGGACTGTTTGGTCTGTCTCAGAGAACGTTTCGCCTCTCATCCGATTATCCTTCAACAGTTCATGCTCATAGACTTAGATTGGTCAATTCTAGTCATATCTCGATCTAGATATGAACTACTAGATATGATCTACTAATTTACTTTCTTCTGTTGCTTCTATTGGTCTGATTTTTTTTGCTACATTGCGCAAGACAAAGCTTTGTACCGTAACCCCACAACAGTGTTTCCCACAGAACTGCAATCTATTTGTGGCATAGCTGGATTACACACATTTACATGAACAGTAGTACTTCAGTTTAGAAGTTTAATTTGTTGTGTGACGCAGCTTGTACTTTAAAAAACTTGTTTGCAAGACAGCATCGCCCAGTGAAATTAATTAATCCTCTTGGGAATCCATAATGAAATAGCAGTTAAGTAGCGCCAGGATGAAAATGGGAAGTTAATGAAATACAGTCCAACCGTAAAAAAAAATGGCGAACAGGTATTGTTTTTTATTTTAACTCTTTAAATGCCCAACCATCCATTTTTTACCGCTTATTCCTTTTGGGGTCGCTGGAGCCTATGTCAGCTGCATTCGGGCGGTAGGCGGGGTACACTTTAGACATTTATCTAAATATGACACTTTTTTTATTTATTTTTTTAGAAAATATTCATAAATATTATTAGGGCTGTAAAAAAATTTTTTTTCCAGTTGAATCACGTTTTGGATTCATTAGGATTAACCACAGATGATTACTTGCTTGCATAATTGAAATTTGCTTAAGAAAAGACCCCGATATTTGTACACAAAAGCAATTTTATTGTCAGAATGTCATCAAGGAAAGTTTTTAAACGTTTTACCTGAATGCTTGTCATTTATTTGCACAAAAATTGGAAACAGTTTTATCTAAAATTCTTTCAGGCTGTATTTTGGATTGACCAGTCAAAGTCTGCCCACTAATTGCATCGATCTGATCACTGACCGTACAGTACTGTAGGGGTTAAGGTAAAATAACTTATCAAAATAAATGGCATGATTAATCTAAGTTCATCCATCCATCCATCCATTTTCTACCGCTTTTCACTCTAAGGGTCGCGGGGTTGGCTGGAGCCTATCCCAGCTGCATTCCGGCAGAAGGCAGGCTACACCCTGAACAAGTTGCCATCTCATCGCAGGGCCGATTAATCTCAGTGTTAAAGCAATTTTTTGTGAATAATTACATGATTTAACTCGTTAATTATGACAGCCCTAATAAATATCAATTATGAATTCAGCAGCCTTTGTTCTAATCCTTAACTAATGAGCTTTTTAATAATGAGTATAACATTTATAACTGTGTTTATAAACAGCATACTAATGAGTATTAATGATGAAAATATGCTTTATAAATGATGTATTTACTAGTGCTTTATTAATTCTTAAAGGGGAACATTATCACAATTTCAGAAGGGTTAAAACCATTAAAAATCAGTTCCCAGTGGTTTATTTTATTTTTCCAAGTTTTTAAATTTTTTTTACCCATCACGCATATCCCTAAAAAAAGCTTCAAAGTGCCTGATTTTAACCATCGTTATATACACCCGTCCATTTTCCTGTGACATCACACAGTGATGCCAATACAAACAAACATGGCGGATAGAACAGCAAGGTATAGCGACATTAGCTCGGATTCAGACTCGGATTTCAGCGGCTTAAGCGATTCAACAGATTACGCATGTATTGAAACGGATGGTTGTAGTGTGGAGGCAGGTAGCGAAAACGAAATTGAAGAAGAAACTGAAGCTATTGAGCCATATCGGTTTGAACCGTATGCAAGCGAAACCGACGAAAACGACACGACAGCCAGCGACACGGGAGAAAGCGAGGACGAATTCGGCGATCGCCTTCTAACCAACGATTGGTATGTGTTTGTTTGGCATTAAAGGAAACTAACAACTATGAACTAGGTTTACAGCATATGAAATACATTTGGCAACAACATGCACTTTGAGAGTGCAGACAGCCCATTTCAGGCGCGCTAAGAACATATATTTTTCCACGATTTCAGCACTCAGGTTAACCATACCTAAATAGACACAAAATACTGCATTACACAAGACTACCCGAATGTACTCGAATGATTGAAAAAAATAAATGTTTTTAAGCTAAATTATTGGTAAACACAGTTTATGTATAATAATTTACGTAAAACCGCGAGTAATGAATAAAGTTTTAATCAATTAATATATTCTGTAGACATACCCTCATCCGCTCTCTTTTCCTGAAAGCTGATCTGTCCAGTTTTGGAGTTGATGTCAGCAGGCCAGGGAAGCTAAGGTCGATATTCTTCTCTTGATCATCTTCGGTGGCATAAGGGACGGTTGCCATCTCTGTCGTAGCATAGCTTTCGTCGGTAAAGTGTGCGGAACAAACGACTGACCATTTCGTCGGCTTTCCCCACACCCGCGTATTTTGAACAAATTTCGTCCAATTTCTTGCCACTTTCGCATCTTTGGGCCACTGGTGCAACTTGAATCCGTCCCTGTTGTTACACCCTCCGACAACACACCGACGAAAGTGAGAAAATGGCGGATTGCTTCCCGATGTGACGTCACGTTGTGACGTCATCGCTCCGAGAGCGAATAATAGAAAGGCGTTTAATTTGCCAAAATTCACCAATTTAGAGTTCGGAAATCGGTTAAAAAAATATATGGTCTTTTTTCTGCAACATCAAGGTATATATTGACGCTTACATAGGTCTGGTGATAATGTTCCCCTTTAATGGTATGTACTCATTATATTGTGTGATCTTATATTTATACCTTCACCGCTCTAATCCAGACAATCCCAGGAGACATCTCACGTTTTTAAAAGCCTTTCCATTTTAGTCACCAAAAGATCTTCTCACTAAATTTATAGCTAGTTGCTTTTTTGGGGGGGAAAAAGTATTTTGATGGTTTCGTGAGAAAAATACTTCACAAAATATTTAGTTGTTCTTACAGAACAAAAAAAACAGCTTGTTGCCATGGTGCCAATAACTACAATATAATAAGCAGTACTTTTGCAACATTGTTACCACAGAGCTCATTTAGGATGACGACATACTCAGCAGGCCAGCTTTAACAACGTCACAGTTGAACCACTGCAGACGCGGGCCAAGACGTCATGCTGTCAGCGTGGGAGCAAAGTCATTGGCTTTGCCAGAAAGGAGGCATACTTCCCTCACAGTGAGGCCTCCAGTTGAAAAGAAATGGAGTTCACAGCATCAGAAGGAGGAGGAAATTATTTTTTTTAAATTGGGGAGGGAACACCCTCTGTTCATGAAACCGCCAAAACTCTACATTTCTAAAGCGGCCCAATTTGTGGCTTCCTTTGGTTAAATGGTCTACTGCTATAGTGATATATTAAATAACTTTTGGCTGCTGATATAATTGGGACACAAGCTATCCAAAATATCATTAGGTTTTATGGTGTTCAACAGATATCATAATCGCACTTGAAGAGGCAAAATTTGCAAAAATCATTATCCGAACAGTATTTTAAAAATGAAATATTATTAACAGTGTTCCCTTATTTATTGTGGAAGTTATGTTGCAAACCACCCCTGTAAGGTGAATTTTGTCATCCTTATATTCTGTCACCCCTGCTTTATGGAGCACACCGAAGATTCATTGATCGTGTAATGGGAGCTAGTAGAGAGAATTTTAGTTTAGCAATGAGGGGGTGTACATTTTCTCCGATGGTAAGCACCTTTCTTTCTCTTGGGCTTAGAGTCCATGCCAGAAGCCTTGGGAGACGCAGAACTTTTAGATGACATTGTAAGGATTAAAATGAATACAAATGTTCTAAGAAAAATACAAGCTGAAGCATAGAGGAGGCCTTGATATGGCTGAGCCAGTGGGAACAAAGTGCTCTGTGATTGGTAATTGGTCCGCCATCAGCCAATAGTGTGCTGTGGACGATGTCACATGGCCACAGCAGCTTCACTACTGAATATATTGGATGTAATACTTTATCAGTATCATGCTTCAAAATCCTGCTTTGAAAAGCTTTGCACTACAAAATTTGCGCTTTGTAGCCATTAATCCTGACTTCTTTATTTTGATTTTAAAAAAATCAGCACAAATTGTTTGATTTATTTTTGTTTTGTAGGGCCTCGGGATCTTTCTGTGTGGAGTTTGCATGTTCTCCCCGTGACTACGTGGGTTTCCTCCGGGTACTCCGGCTTCCTCCCACCTCCAAAGACATGCACCTGGTGATAGGTTGATTGGCAACACTAAATTGGCCCTAGTGTGTGAATGTGAATGTTGTCTGTCTATCTGTGTTGGCCCTGCGATGAGGTGGCGACTTGTCCAGGGTGTACCCCACCTTCCGCCCGATTGTAGCTGAGATAGGCTCCAGCGCCCCCGCGACCCCGAAGGGAATAAGCGGTAGAAAATGGATGGATGGATGGATGGATGGAGGTTAACATGTTTTACACATTGAGCTCCTGAGGCAATGATGCTGATCAATTTGAGTTTATTAATACTTAATACGTTTATTTAATTTTAGTATCCAGTATCAAATAGTTGAAGTCGTTCACAAAATGTTTGTAGTTTAAATAGGGAGGTTTTTTTTTTGTTTTTTCAGGCATATTGATGCACTTTAAATCTTTTCTGTTACATACTGACAAAAAGTGTTGATGAAGTTATTTGTTGTAAGTTGATCTATATTTCTTTCTTTTTTGTTTTCTTTAATGTTAATAAGGACACATTGTTATGCAGAAGTAAGTATAACAATTTTATAAACAAATGCTACTTATAGTCACGGTAGAGAGTGTGGAGAGCAGAAAATGTTTTTTTTATTCCTAGAGGGACGTTACATAAACAATTAGGAAGCACTGCAATGGCATGTATAAGATGCTTTTGAGTGCTTGTAAGAAGACAATGGTGTTTGCCACCGTGTATGGGGGTATGAAGTATTTAAAAACAAGTATGTGCAGAAGAACTTTTGCAGAATGAGTCATTGGAGGAGGTAAACAGAGCAGTAGGACCATGCCTATGGATGTTCTCTTCCATCCAGGTCATTGTATTCTCAGGGCATTTATTTGATCGCAACTGGAATATTCAGTTTGTCTTAGAAGACATTTCGCCACTCATCCGAGTTTAGGAAGTGACTTTTAAGTTGTGATCCTATACACTAGGACAAAGAAAATTCATTAGCTCTGTTCTAGTAATGCTTACAGTGTTACGTCACGTCCTTGCAGTGTTCATGCACTTCCTAGGTTTTGGGTTGGTTCTGGATGGGAGACATGTGTTTACCAAACACTGTGTGTCATTCAACTTCACTCTTTAACAATCCTTCAGCTCGACAATGAGGAACAGATGCTTCCTTTGCAGCATGCAGCTTCTCCTTGCACCGGGCCACAGACTGTAACGTAGGCATGAGGGGGCACAGAAAGCTGGTTCTGTTTAGTTGTGTATTGGTGGAGGCCTGTAGACTCAGCAGGTGCTCTAATTACCGTCTCTCTCACCCCGAAAAGGGAACGGCCTCCGAGCCGCCGCAGACTTTGATGTGGCCCAGATCCACCACACATGTGGGATGTGAGCTCAGAACACAGACATTGTCAATGAAGAGCATGCTTTGCTTTGCAATTTGACATTGATTATTTGACTATGTGGGAAAACAGTCTTCCTGTCTTCTGTTGCGAAGTTGCCAGTTGTAACCATTGGGATGTTTTAATCTCGGCCCACAGTGTGCCAAGACGGCTTTTACGGGCTCGCCTGCGGCCAGATGTGCGTGTGCAGTAATGGTGCCCGCTGCCACCACATCACAGGAGCCTGCCAATGCACCGCTGGCTGGGCAGGACCACACTGCATTCTAGGTAATAGAAGCTACCTCATTAAAACAGGGTGTGATGGTGTGCTGAACATCCTCTACTTAAACACAACTAAGATGTGTTTGTGGGCAATTATCCCCAGAATGAGACTTTGCTATTGACCTTTTCTTGGATGGGTAAGATTAGAGGAGCACACACAGTTTAATCAAGGTCCAATCTGCGTTCACACATGTGGTTTGCTATTCTGGGTCGCACAAAAAAATACAAATAAAAAGAGATTATTGGGTTCTACTAAAGATTTGCGTGTTTTAAAGGGGAACATTATCACAATTTCAGAAGGGTTAAAACCATTAAAAATCAGTTCCCAGTGGCTTATTTTAATTTTCGAAGTTTTTTTCAAAATTTTATCCATCACGCAATATCCCTAAAAAAAAGCTTCAAAGTGCCTGATTTTAACCATCGTTATATACACCCGTCCATTTTCCTGTGACGTCACACTGTGATGCCAATACAAACAAACATGGCGGATAGAACAGCAAGATATAGCAACATTAGCTCGGATTCAGACTCGGATTTCAGCGGCTTAAGCGATTCAACAGATTACGCATGTATTGAAACGGATGGTTGTAGTGTGGAGGCAGGTAGCGAAAACGAAATTGAAGAAGAAACTGAAGCTATTGAGCCATATCGGTTTGAACCGTATGCAAGCAAAACCGACGAAAACGACACGACAGCCAGCGACACGGGAGAAAGCGAGGACAAATTCGGCGATCGCCTTCTAACCAACGATTGGTATGTGTTTGTTTGGCATTAAAGGAAACTAACAACTATGAACTAGGTTTACAGCATATGAAATACATTTGGCAACAACATGCACTTTGAGAGTGCAGACAGCCCAGTTTTCATCAATTAATACATTCTGTAGACATACCCTCATCCGCTCTCTTTTCCTGAAAGCTGATCTGTCCAGTCCAGTTGGAAATGCATCTGCTTTGAGTGTCGCAGGATATCCACACATTCTTGCCATCTCTGTCGTAGCATAGCTTTCGTCGGTAAAGTGTGCGGAACAAATGTCCAATTTCTTGCCACTTTCGCATCTTTGGGCCACTGGTGCAACTTGAATCCGTCCCTGTTCGTGTTGTTACACCCTCCGACAACACACCGACGAGGCATGATGTCTCCAAGGTACGGAAAACAGTCGAAAAAAACGGAAAATAACAGACCTGATTTGACTCGGTGTTTGTAATGTGTTTGAGACGTCATCGCTCCGAGAGCGAATAATAGAAAGGCGTTTAATTCGCCAAAATTCACCCATTTAGAGTTCGGAAATCGGTTAAAAAAATATATGGTCTTTTTTCTGCAACATCAAGGTATATATTGACGCTTACATAGGTCTGGTGATAATGTTACCCTTTAAAACATGTGCGAGAGTCTCGTCATTCATCTTTGTACTGACGTATGCATTGACTTGATCACTGACCATATAACAAACTTTTCAGGTAATCATCCACAAATCAAGATAAAGTAGTGTGTGGGCTCCAAATAGCTTGATTAATACATACATATACATACATGATTAATGCAATTAGTTTTTGGATTAATCACAGTCTTAGTTTTACTTTAGCTTCGGGCAGCATGGTGAAACAGGGGTTATTGAATGTGCCTCACAATACGAAGGTTCTGAGTTCAATCCCGGGCTCGGGATCTTTCTGTGGGGAGTTTTCATGTTCTCCCCGTGACTGCATGGATTCCCTCCCACCTCCAAAAACATGCACCTGGGGATAGGTTGATTGGCAACACTAAATTGGCCCTAGTGTGTGAATGTGAGTGTGAATGTTGTCTGTCTATCTATGTTGGCCTTGCGATGAGGTGGCGACTTGTCCAGGGTGTACTCCACCTTCCGCCCGAATGCAGCTGAGCGACCCCGAAAGGGATAAACAGTAGAAAATGGATGATTTTGCGAGACATCTAAAAGAAACCTAAACAAAGGACCCACCTTGACAGAAATGTATATTTTAGCCAGCTTTTCAACTGTACCTCATTAGTTTGCATAGGTATACACTAACGTTCCATCTAAGATGCGCGCTTGTGCAATTGCGTACTGCTCACGCATGCTCTGTGCACAGCAAATCTATGCCGCACACACCTTAAAATCCAATCTGAGCTTCAAACAAAAGAAAAACACAACTATTTGTTCTGTAGGCTTTAACAATGCAACTTTGTGAGTGGCAGTGACAACAAGCGGCCCTAACAGATAAAACAACACGCACTCATGGCACTTAGCCACTGGTGCGTTTATGGCCACACAAAAAGTCAGACAACTCAAACACTACAAAAATTGTAAATGCCAAGGTCCTTACACTATGATTTGTCAATCAGTTGTGTGCTTATCCCACTGTCATTTATTATTAATAGGAATGTCCGATAATATCGGACTGCCGATATTATCGGCCGATAAATGCTTTAAAATGTAATATCGGATATTATCGGTATCGGTTTCATAATTATCGGTATCGGCTTCAAAAAGTAAAATTTATGACTTTTTAAAACGCCGCTGTGAACATGGACGTAGGGAGAGGTACAGAGCGCCAATAAACCTTAAAGGCACTGCCTTTGCATGCCGGCCCAGTTACATGATATCTACGGCTTTTCACACACACAAGTGAATGCAAGGCATATTTGTTCCAACAGCCATACAGGTCACACTGAGGGTGGCCTTATAAACAACTTTAACACTGTTACAAATATGCGCCACACTGTTAACCCACACCAAACAAGAATGACAAACACATTTCGGGAGAACATCCGCACCATAACACAACATAAACACAACAGAACAAATACCCAGAAACCCTTGCAGCACTAACTCTTCCGGGACGCTACAATATACACCCCCGCTACCCCCTACATCCCCCCCCCCAACCCCGCCCATCTCAACCTCCTCATAGTCTTTCTCAGGGAGAGCATGTCCCAAATTCCAAGCTGTTGTTTTGAGGCATGTTAAAAAAAATAATGCACTTTGTGACTTCAATAATAAATATGGCAGTGCCATGTTGGCATCCAGCGGGGCATCACAACAAAATTAGGCATAATAATGTGTTAATTCCACGACTGTATACTGTATATCGGTATCGGTTGATATCGGTATTGGTAATTAAGAGTTGGACAATATCGGGATATCGGTAAAAAAGCCCTTATCGGACATCTCTAATTATTAATGTTAATTTATGGATATTAATCAGGAAATGCTATTACTATATTACAGTAATTCTAATACAAATATATATTTTACAGACAGAAAGTTACAGGAATGTACATTTTATTCCATGCTTACATTTCATTGTGCAACATGTGAATGTTTTGAGGGGAACTAAATTTGATCTCTGACAGAGGTACACATTATTTCCAAAGTTGGACCCCCACCTAGGCATACAATACTACAAGTACATAGCTAAGGAAAAACAAGATTTGTTTGTTATTTTAATTGTAAGTGGGCCAAATCGCCTATATTATAAAATAATCTTATGAAAATTACTGTTGTTATTTGATATTAATAATAACACATTCAACTTGTTCTTAAGTCAGATTTGGGACAGGTGTGATGCTGGTATGGCCACAGTGTGCACGTCTGATGTGCGCCACTGAATGCTCAGGGAGTTTTAGCGTTTGCTCAGACACATTAAACATTAGAGGGAACATTGGCGTTCACTCTATGTTTGTCCCTGCTGAAGAATAAGCTTTCAATTAAGTTTTCTCACACACACAAAACACTGCAATTAATGTTAACATGGATGTCAAATTTTCAATCATTCTCTCGTAGAGTGCCAGGTGGGACTGCATGGAGACAACTGCACTGATATCTGCAACTGCGTGAATGGAGGGATGTGTGCAGGAGAGACAGGAAGGTGTATCTGTCTACCTGGCTGGACAGGACTGCTCTGCCAAACAAGTGAGTGTTAAAGGACCCATAGTGTCCATATGACTGACATTTGACTAACAAGTTCTCTATGTAGTTTTTGCTCCTAAAAATGAATCTGGTAGTCATTTCCCATAGTATCAATTAGTTTTCGAGTAACGGATAGATATCTAACAGTACTTGGAACACCCTCTTTCCGTGGCCAGACTTGATGTATCCGCTCCTTCTTGGTGTGATGTTATCTACAGAACTGGAGCCCATTTACCCGCATAGAAAGTGTGGATAAAGGAATGCAAAATTTATATTTTCTACACTTAATTGCATGTTTTTGTCACCCTGGTCCATGATTGCCTAAAACTGGTTAACATTATGGGCAAAAAATATATACAATAATTGCCACTTACGGACCTTCCTGCTCTTACATCTCCTCTTCAATAGACAACGTAGTGCATTTCCTCATTCTCTTTCAGCATTTCCACAATCTTGAGGAAAACATCAGCAGAAGAGGGCGCAAAATAGAATACTAGTGGCTTACCTTCTTATTTTTCGCGTTTTAAATTGCCAGGTCTGCTCTACTTTGTCCGTTTTTTTGCATGTTCTGACTCAGTCTTTCATTTTTTCCATCCAAATTTTGACCAAAACCATTCTTCTTGGAAGTCAGAATCATTAATGACATTCACTCTCACTTGGTCCCATTTTGCAAATTTGACTGGAGATGTCCATACTTTCCTCACATTGCCATCATTTGGAAATGTATGCACGCTGACCCCTTCTTCTGCAACAATGCATCTGACAGCCATATTTGATAATTGCTTTAAATTATGTGCAAAAATGTCACGATTCGAGATAAAGACGCTAGCAAAACACATACTACACAATATGAAATTGCCTTCAGTCTTCTATAGGTGATGTCAGCAGGCTGATGTAAGCTCGCCCACATTTTGAAGCTACAGTAGGAAGGGCATTCTTATGGCCCCATTTGTCGCGGTTTACCTGAAACATGAAACGTGATATGGGTGGATTCACTATCTTCTTTAGCCGCCAGACGGCAGTAGAGTGTCGACAACCTTAAAATTTGTGGCAATTCCAACCTTGACTTTGACCAGTTGCTATGTAGAATGGCGCTTTCCATCATTTTCAGCTGACTGCAAAGCAAAATTAACTCCCTACCTTACACTTACAAGAGACCCATCCAGAAATGGTGCCTTATGAATCCCTTCCCTATTGTAAAAGTGGGCGTTCTAAACAGTGCTGAAATCTTTAGAAAACAAGCCTAAAATTACTACTTTTTCTATTTTGGGGGGAATTTTATCTGTAGACATTATTTTTAGGTCCAGAATTATGAAATAAGTGCCAATGTTGTCAGCATTAGAGAAGACCTTTAAAGGTCACAATACAACTAATCATCAAAATGTCAGATTTTTAAATGTATGTAGTCTCTCTCTTAGAGGTGGCAATCTTTGGGCACCTCATGATTCGATTACTATTCAGGAGCTACGATTTGATTAAAAATCGATTATTGATGCATCTTTAATATATATATTTTGATGCAGTTTTACATTTCTTTTCCATCCATCCATCCATTTTCTCCCGCTTGTCCCTCTCGGGGTCGCGGGGGTGCTGGAGCCTATCTCAGCTTCATTCGGGCGATAGGCGGGGTACACCCTGGACAAGTTGCACCTCATCGCAGGGCCAACAGACAGACAACATTCACACTCACATTCACACACTAGGGCCAATTTAGTGTTGCCAAACAACTTATCCCCAGGTGCATGTCTCTGGAGGTGGGAGAAAGCTGGAGTACCCAGAGGGAACCCACAAAGTTACAGGGAGAACATGCAGACTCCACCCAGGACCGTCGTATTGTGAGGCACATGCACTAACCCCGTTTCCACCAAGCTGCCCTACATTTCTTTTCGTTTTACTAAATAAGCATTCATCACTTGCAATTTTTAAAAACAGTGCATTTGTAATAAAAAACAGTTGAATTAATTCCCATTACATTTATCATATTAATGGAAATGTGTGCAAAACTGGAACATGAGTACCGCAACCTGAATTACAATCGCAATTACAATTTACAATCGCCCCTGTTCGAATTGCGATGCATCTAAAATTATTTCCCCCACCTCTACTCTCCCTCTCACCTCTGCACTTCATTTCTAACCAATAACAGTGGTTTTTGTCAAACCTGCTGCATAAAGGCATTTTGTGCAATAGTCATTAGTGCCTTTAAACACCACCACAGTAAAACAATCAACATGCATGATGTATATGTAACGCACAATATACTGTAATCATTGCAGTACTATACAAACTTTATACTCCTGGCAAACATTTCATGCGATGCCAACACCAGGGCTTTATTTGATGTGGTCCATACCATGTAAGGACTATCTAACAGCCCCGACTCCTTAACATCACCTCAGACCCTTTCCTCTCCTCACACGCTCTCCAGACATCTGATAAATGTTACACACCAGTTGCCAAGTAAAACACAAGGCATTGTTTTTGTCTCCTCAGCAGCGGATAAGGGCTTTTGGAAGGCAGACATGCATAATGACAGCTCCGTAATTGCCTCTTTAGTCTGGAGTCCTTTCTTATCTGTTCCCCACGCCGAGTGTTTGAGTGCGGCGGGCTCACCCATAAACACGATCGGTTCACAAGATTCACGTTGTGCACTGTATGACTGATTGCATTCATTCTTGTGACGAGCACGGAGAAAGTGTATGTGTGGAAAAATGTTCCCATGTGTTTGGGCGCCGGAGAAAGTTGATGGGAGTTTTGTGACCAGTTGATATTGAGAGCCCGTGTATGTTGATGTGCTAAAGTGAGGCAGGAAAGGGAAATGTTTCTTTGTTCCTACAAGCTACTGGCTGAAAGTACTCCCTGCTGCAACACTTTTTAAATGATAAGATCAGCATTGTGAGAATACAGGATTAGTTCAGTAGTTTTTTTCCCTCATGATGAGGTTCTTCCATCTCAAAACAAACAACGTGTACCTGTTAGAAAATAGGACCATCGTTGCTTCCATGATAAATGGAGAAAACCTACTTTTTCATCTGATTCATATCCATTTAATAGTGAAAAGATATTACTACATCATGGACACACTTAATTATGCGCACATATTTTTGCATGTCTTAAAGCATACTCTATGTATTTTTGGCCTAAATTAGTAATTGTCAAGCATAAAAATGACTAAACGTACCAAAAATATGACTACGGTATCTCAAATTACGAGCTTAATTGGTTCTGTAAAGGAGCTTTTGACTCAAAACACTTGTATCTCAAATCAACTTCGCCAATTGTAATTAATTAAACTCAATTTAATTAGTGCTCCCCCCCCCCCCAAACACCATGCAACATGCCTTTTAAAAACAAGAAAAGACTTAGACTTCCTTTTTTATTGTCATTCAAATTTGAACTTTACAGTACAGATAAGAACGACATTTTGTTACATCAGCTCATGGTAGTGCAGAATAAAAAGCAATGAGGTGCATATATAAATAAATAAATAGATTACTGTACAGATAAATGTATTGCCCTTTTGCATATGCATCCACGTTTATGGATGTATGTTATATTGTCTTTTTTATTCCAGCGAGTTAATCCATTTTGGGGGGAGTTGAGGGGATAATTATGATGCGTTCAAGAGTCTTACTGCCTGAGGGAAGAAGCTGTTACAGAATCTGGAGGTTCTGCTTCGGAGGCTGCGGAACCTCTTTCTAGAGTCCAGCAGTGAAAACAGTCCTTGGTGGGGGTGGGAGGAGTCTTTGCAGATTTTCTGAGCCCTGGTCAGGCAGCAGCTTTTTGCGATCTCCTGGATAGGAAGAAGAGGAGTCCTGATGATCTTTTCCGCCGTCCTCACCACTCTCTGGAGAGACTTCCAGTCTGAAGCATTATAGGCTCCAGTCCAGACAGAAATGCTGTTGGTCAGCAGGCTCTCTATAGTGCCTCTGTAGAATGTGTTGAGAATGGGGGGAGGGAGCTGTGCTCTTTTCATCCGACGCAAAAAGTGCATGCGCTGCTGAGCTCTTTTTACAAGAGCGCCGGTGTGTAGGGACCAGGTTATATTGTAAAACAACTTTTAGACAATAAATATTGCATAAAAACAATAAAATAGAATGTTCTACAAACAACTACAGAAGTTTTATGAAGTACTGTAATAACAACGCACAGTATTTACCTTAGAGAGGCTTCTATGGTATGTTCTTCCAGCTGCTTCTCAGTCAAACACACCATCATTTCCATATTTTCATGGATAAATGTCCGCCGTTTTATATATAATTTTAACATACTCAAATTGCTTCACCAAGTCTGCTATATGCAATGTCATGTTTTTGATTATTATTATTTTTTAATTAAATTAATATAATCCACTTGTTATTCTCAGCACTGTCCTTCACACTCACTTTCTTCCTTCCAATGGTTGGAAAAAAAAAATATATCTTCAGCTATAAGTTAATGCTAACAACTAAACCCGATATTTTGGGCGGATCTTACGGGGTTCACTGTGACATTCGTTACGCCAACTAACTGTTGTAACTAAATTTTTAGTTTTGAACTTAAAGCATAAAAAATAGCCAAGAGACAGCTCTTATCTCTAGACACTGAGGCACTGTTAAGTTGAGGTACCATTGCAATACAGTAGTACTGGCCACTAGATGACTAACCAGTCAGAGCAAATTGTTCAGTACTGTGGCCATTGATTGGCTCAGCTTCAGGCGCATTACTATATTGGATTTATCCTCTGTGCACATTCAATTTTAATTATCTTCAAGGCCAAACAGAACATAAATATCTTTAACTTTTTAAGGGCGGAAAAACATATTGGATTTAATTTATTTATTTTTTACTTTTTTTGCTCGAATTTCTCAATAAACTCTGCGCAGTAGTCCTCCCCAGCACAAGCCCCTTTCGACTGCGTCTCCACCCCGTCAGCCATGTTGCAGTTTTTATCACTTCAATATCGTGTCTACTGACAGATACAAGTTAGAACTACACGCTACAGCCGAAGATTTTAGCATGTGCGAGCCAATCTGCCACACAACAAAAGGATAGAGAACGATAAGGAACATATTGACTCCAGTTTTGCACTACAACTGGATACAAATGGCGGACTCTTTGGGTAAACCTCTACCATATATGGAAATATCCGGTGATGTAACTCAGGCAAAATAAAAGTCATTAAAGTCTCAAATTCTAATGGCTTGTTTGAAGCAAGTTTGGAAGAAGGCAAAATTGTATTAATAAATATCTCTGCCATACCTCCATGGTTTGATTTTAAATTTTCGGGACTTATGGGGAACCCAGGGTTTCCCATTAATGTAATCGAATGTGGGTAGCTGCCACGGCCTTTTCATTACTGCTACATCTTGAAAATAAGGTTGTTGTTTTGTTTTTTTACTTGAAAACTAATTAAAGAAATCACACAAAGTCTGCCGCTATTTTTAACTTTTATTACCAATCTTATGATAACAAACGGCATAATTCCAACAGGTTTTACATCCCGTGTAAACACTTTTGCCTCGTGAGTCCGTGCTTCCCCATACACACGACAACACTTCCTCATTCTCAGCCAATCCCCTTTCAGGCACGGACGGTGTGTTTGCAAACATGGGAAAAACTGACATTAAATCCAAACCGCACGAACATACATTATTAACATTAGCTGGTCTTTACAGTAATAATTGATATATATAGCCTATTACTTGCGCACATGTACTGAAAACTTGTCCACCGAAAAAAGACTTTGATCACCGAAAACCGCGCTACCGAAACCGGATATAAACAAAATGCACGCCATTATGACTGAAGCGTTGACAGCATGTCTGCGATGTAGTCGTAATTTATATATATATATATATTGCAGATTTACCCGCGGACAGCCATCTACAAAATGTGCAAATATTAAGAAAACAGTGGCAACTTTTAAGAAAAGAAAGTCCAACAAGAGCAAGCAAGTGTGGCGTCATACTTGCTGCAGCTCGCCTCTTTCGTCAGCGACATCGAGGGACAGAAGTAGAGTCTCTAAACATGGGTACATTTTGTAATAACACCAGAAGAAGATGCTAGATTTGTTGCTAGTTGTTTTTAATATTATACGTCATTAAAAGTCTGTAAACACTAGAAAACATGTCAACAAAGTACATTGTTCAAAAAGCAGCAACAATTGAAAATATGGCGAAACGATTAAAATATATATGTTAATACTTTAATATCAGATTTGCTTTAAATGTATGTACACATTTTTGAGTCTTTTTAAAGAAAATCATATCATCATGGCAAATTCTGTATATGACTTGATGACATCAGGGTGACCACACCCCCACCGCCACAGGTATCTCGGCAATTTAGGGGAAATCCTGGAATCCAATTACACAAAAGCCAGGTAAGAAAAGTTGGAACCCTGTAAGCTTCTACACTTGTCGTGGGAAACAACCCAAGTCACAGGACTCGTTTTTAACCACTCATCTAGTTTTAACTCCTATCAAAACCTCCACTTATTCTCTTTCGATTATCTCACTCCAGGATGTCGTGCCGGAACTTACGGACGAAACTGCAAGTCTCGCTGCAGCTGTCTTAATGGTGGCCGCTGTGACTTCAGGACAGGAGCTTGCCAATGTCCTCCAGGTTTCATCGGAGCGGACTGCAGCTCACGTATGTTGGAAACCATAATATCCTTACTTTTATATGCATAATCCAACCATCCATGATCAACTTTGCACTTAAGTCCCAGTGTGTTGGTATTAGGAATACCGATAGGTACCGAAAACTCAGTTCCACAATGGCACCTGTGCCAATGTAAATGATAAACCAGGCTGAAAGAAAAACAAATCTGTTCAAATCGTTTCCTAATTCCATGCAGTCTCAGCCACCTGCAACAAGTGCTTGAAAGGGATATTGTGCAAGTAGCGCCTTGTAGGTAATGTGGCGTCTTTATTGAGCAATGCTCAGTTCCAACACATTTTTGCACAGTCTGTGTTCTGTATTGCTGAATTTTTGTGTTTTTCGATTTTCAAGCACCGGCATCATTCGAAAAGTACTAATTTGCCACCGATATAGTTTAAAATGTAAACGATACCATCATTTGTCGATAAAAGGTCGGCTCGAGCCCAGCAGTCATGTTCAGATGCGTGTACATGCATGAACACCCAACATAAACATAACCGTATCACTGCTGACATCATTCTTACTGTCCGTTGAAATAACCGCTGCCTTGCACAATAGAAATAAACGTCAGCATGCGCCATTACGGTTGAAGTTAGAGCATTTTGAGTTTATGCCCTCTATGTTGTGTGAAGTGAAGTGAATTACATTTATATAGCGCTTTTTCTCAAGTGACTCAAAGCGCTTTACATCGTGAAACCCAATATCTAAGTTACATTTAAACCAGTGTGGGTGGCACTGGGAGCAGGTGGGTAAAGTGTCTTGCCCAAGGACACAACGGCAGTGACTTGGATGGCGGAAGTGGGGATCGAACCTGCAACCCTCAAGTTGCTGGCACGGCCGCTCTACCAACCGAGCTATACCGCTGTCTAAATACTATCTTCAAAAGTAAGCTTTCCCTCGATAATATTTTGCTTCTAACTCAATTCTTTGTTGCACTGCAGGTTGCCCGAGTGGGTACTATGGCAAAGACTGTGCTAAAATGTGCTCCTGTGGGGAAGATCGACAGTGCCACCCAATTCACGGAAGGTGTATTTGTGCAGCTGGTCGAATGGGACAGTCTTGTCAAGGTACTGAAAGGCAACACTGATAATACATAATTGCTCTTAATCATGTATCCCCTCATGCCAGAAATTATTATATTTAGTTAATTTCTATTCCTTATAGTATTGTTTCCATGTCTTTAGGCTAGGGTTGCACAATATAGACGACATATGATATAAATCATATACCGTATTTTTCGGAGTATAAGTCGCTCCGGAGTATAAGTCGCACCGGCCGAAAATGCATAATAAAGAAGGAAAAAAACACATAAGTCGCACTGGAGTATAAGTCGCATTTTTTGGGGATATGTATTTGATAAACCCCAACACCAAGAATAGACATTTGAAAGGCAATTTAAAATAAATAAAGAATAGTGAACAACAGGCTGAATAAGTGTACGTTATATGAGGCATAAATAACCAACTGAGAACGTGCCTGGTATGTTAACGTAACATATTATGGTAAGAGTCATTCAAATAACTATAACATATAGAACATGCTATACGTTTACCAAACAATCTGTCACTCCTAATCGCTACATCCCATGAAATCTTATACGTCTAGTCTCTTACGTGAATGAGCTAAATAATATTATTTGATATTTTACGGTAATGTGTTAATAATTTCACACATAAGTCGCTCCTGAGTATAAGTCGCACCCCCGGCCAAACTATGACAAAAACTGCGACTTATAGTCCGAAAAATACGGTACATTTGGTCAACAATAGAGATAAAAATATCGTCATGTCGTGATGATGCATGTTGATGACCAATTCTAGCTCTGTCCTGCATATTTGACAGCGACAAGCGAACATGTGTCTTCAACACAATGTAGTGTCCTCGCTAGTGGCTAATATCCCTCCACAGTGCAGCTTCTTCTACTTTAGAAAATCCTCGCCTCCATGGTGGCAAATAAACTGCATTTCTTACCAGTATCATTATCACTGGAGCCTGGAGGACTAGAGGACGAACAATAGCTAAATGTGCTGCAATACACACCGTATGAAGATACAAAAAAAACGCTTAGCTTGAGCTCTTGAATGTAAACAGGGATGGACGGCTTGATACAAATATAATCAGTAACAATACCAAGTAAAGTGACTAAATCGATGTTTACTATTATCACAAAATATTGTTTTTGTAATTATTTACAAACACGGGAAATAGGAGATAAATGTAGTTTTTGTTTGTTATTTTGCACTATTGACTTAACTATTAATTTGTATGTAATAAAAGGAAATAAGGAAATAATTTAAATATTAATTGAGAAAAATGGAATGATGTAATGATCCTGAAAATTCAAGTATGAACATTGGTGTGGCCAATTATATCCTTGTAACTACTTGGTATTAGATTGATAACCAAATGTTTAATGTCGCCCAAAACTAATAAGTGCTTTGTTAACAAAAGTGTAGATCTGTGTTACAACAAAAGTAAGTTAGAGTAGTAAGTAGATTAATAGAAAGTTTTCAGAAAAAAAAGAAGAAAATAGTGTAAAATGTTACTGCATACATCAGCAGCTAAATTAGGAGTCTTTGTAACTCGTTTTAGAATGGTTTTATCATTTTACATACCAAATAATATATTGTGATATATATTGTTATCACAAGAGGCTGCAATATATTTCACAATCTCGATTTTAGGCCATATTGCCCATCCTCTATAAAGTTAGACTCCATTTGAACCGCATATAAATTATTGCAATGTCATATGGTGTAACACTTATCCGAGTTATCTTAAAAAACTGGACATTCTTCAGAAGCAAGTCATACATGTTATATCATGGGCAAACTTAAATGGTTCCTCCGATCCTCTTTTTGATGGGTAAAATCTCCTGAAGTTTACT
Source organism: Nerophis lumbriciformis (assembly GCF_033978685.3). Lineage (NCBI taxonomy): Eukaryota > Metazoa > Chordata > Actinopteri > Syngnathiformes > Syngnathidae > Nerophis > Nerophis lumbriciformis. Next base: position 16,567,358 of record NC_084577.2, on the reverse strand, counting down.
GAGTGTAACAGATTCCACAGTGCTTGTATTAAAAAAAAAAAGTTAAAGTACCCATGATTGTCACACACACACTAGGTGTGGCAAAATTATTCTCTGCATTTGACCCATCACCCTTGATCACCCCGTGGGAGGTGATGTGTAACTTAGTATAGGGATTAAATTCTAGACTCTGCCAGCTCATTCCAGTGACCACTCCTTGTCATAGACAACACGAGAAGTAAAACCTTTATTAAGAGGGAAAAATCGTCATCTATAGTGTACACGCTTTAGTATAGGCTGTAGAGGCCCGGTGATCTGGAATGAGATTGTAAGCTCTATAAAATAATCACAAATTTTTTAACACATTTAAAAAGTGTTTTAAGCAATATGTACACCTACGTTACGTCATGGCTAAGGATTTCACATTGGTCGCATAATTTTGGTCTTGACCCCTGTATGTATGACTATCGCAAATCTTCAAGATGCAACGTTTTAATAAAATTTGAATAATAAGACATTGAGACTGATTTGGTGGATTAAAAGCTTTCTTCTCTGTAAATGTAAACCTGTTGGTAAGATGGTATCAAATTGTAAATGGGTATTGGGTAGGTAGATTTTAAAATTAATTGTATTGTACTGTATTTTGTATATTATATGATGCTTGTCCGCCCTGAGATCGGTAGGTTGTGAGTTCAAACCCCGGCCGAGTCATACCAAAGACTATATAAAAATGGGACCCATTACCTCTCTGCTTGGCACTCAGCAGCAAGGGTTGGAATTGGGGGTTAAATCACCAAAAATGATTCCCGGGCGCGGCACCGCTGCTGCCCACCGCTCCCCTCACCTCCCAGGGGATGAACAAGGGGATGGGTCAAATGCAGAGGACACATTTCACCACGCCTAGTGTGTGTGTGACAATCATTGGTACTTTAACTTTAACTTGTCCAGGGTGCATCCTGCCTTCCGCCCGAATGCAGCTGGGATAAGCTTCAGCCACCCCCACAACCCCGAGAGGGACAAGCGGTAGAAAATGAATGGATGTACTGCATATATTAACAGTGGGTTCTTATCCATAAGCTCTATGCTTTAAGGGCTTACCTTTTTGCAGAAAGGACTCTAATATTCACAAAATATACAATAATGTAATATACATTTTGTCCGTAAATAAATAAATCACAAAAAAAAGATCCGTTTAGGTGGACAGTTTTCCTCAGTAGTACATATCCAGACTTTGTCCTCAAGAAAAGTCTGTCACACAGGATTTGTATCAGACCTTGAACATTGCTTTTTATCACCCTCTTAAGTAAACAAAGGTTATGGGTAACACATTCTTAGTGTTGGGCCTCTGATAATTACAGGCAGTTTTGCTGGGAAAAACAGGAGCCCATTTGGTTTATCAGCATTTTTAGCAATTGTAAATGGGGCTTTCCGAACCCTGGATGCACTCAGTGCTCACTTTATCTTATTCAATGTATGTAGACTCCCCAGCTCTTAAACATATCTTGTTTATTGTTTACAGAGACCTATAAGTAGATCGTTTTTCTGTGTTCCGCATGTCTGGATTTAGCCGAAAAGCAAATAAATATACAAATAAATCAAAGAAATCTCTCTTGCTGTTTTTCCAAACTAAATTACCCAGAGAAACATGATGATTCTTTAAACCAGAGCCAGATTGGACTACTTTGCCATGGCTTTAATGAACTGTTGCTAAAACAAACACAAAGGCGGCTTGTCTTTGAGTGGTTGCAGAAAGGCCTCTTGCTTGTTTTGATGATTTTTGAACACCTATGCTTAGCACAAAATATAAATAATTGAAATATTGTTAATTTTCAGTTCTTACCTTGTAAGTATTGATCACCTAATCCAGACTAGGGTTGTAAAGTCCCACTTTTCCCATCATTATTATTCTATCACACAGTACAGTATAAAGGGAATTCATATGGCCCCATTCATCGCGGCTTACCTGACACATGAAACGTGACGAATTGGGGGGTGCACTATCCACTATAGCCGCTAGATGGCAGTAGAGTGTTGAACACCCTAAAACGTCTTTTGTGGCAATGCCAGCGTTGACCACAGCGTCAGTTGCTATGGAGAGTGGTATTTTCCTTCATTTTAAGGAGACTGCACCACTCCCAAAAATCAGACTCAACATCACTATAAACACATACCACAATAAAAAACAACCACTATTTCTGCCGACTTTGCATATCAAAATACTTTGTTTGAATGACTTGTTTCCTCTCTGAAAATTTTGAGCAGAGATGCCATGTATGACACACACAAGTTTTGGGTGGAAATTTGCATGAATTATTATTTTTTTTTTTTACAAATTCCAAAATTGGGGTGTGCCTTATAAACGTGTGCGCCATATACATAGAACTTTACAGTATTTATATTGAAAAATTAAGAAATAATGTACTATAAGTTATGTAAATATTTGTTTTTGCTACAAATAAACATGAACGAACAATAAACAAATATACTACAATGACAACTACAATTAAATTAAATCCAATACATTCAATAGTCATGTATTTAAATTTCTGGTAAATGTCCAAAGTTTAAATGAAAAAATAAGAAAATAGGAAGGAAAGCATCCATCCATCCATCCATTTTCTACCGCTTATTCCCTTCGGGGTTGCGGGGGGCGCTGGAGCCTATCTCAGCTACAATCGGGCGGAAGGCAGGGTACACCCTGGACAAGTCGCCACCTCATCGCAGGGCCAACACAGATAGACAGACAACATTCACACTCACATCCACACACTAGGGCCAATTTAGTGTTGCCAATCAACTTATCCCCAGGTGCATGTCTTTGGAGGTGGGAGGAAGCCGGAGTACCCGGAGGGAACCCACGCAGTCACGGGGAGGACATGCAAACTCCAAAGTGTTTGATATCTCCTGCAGCAGTGAAGCCAATGCAAAACTGCTATGCCGCTTTGACATTAACTGAAAAAGTAAACAAAACACAATAAATAGGCAAAAACCTCGAAAAAAGTAATGTTTTTTTAGACATTATACTTTTAAAGGAAAATGCTTGGCTATAACATGAACTTAAATAATACGGTAATTTTAGAAATACGTCCGTAAACCTGTTACAATGACGCCATTTGAAGGAAATAGCATTTATGAGTTTTCGAATGGAAGTGCTCGCCACTCTGCTAAACTGAACTAAAACTATTACAAATGACATGTTGACTCGCTACTGAATTAAAGTTTAGCAGAAACAAAGTATAATTGTATCTATCAGTTAATTTTGTCCATCAATGTATGTAGAACAAGCAAACATCTGTAGAGCACACGGCCACGCTGATGATCAGCTACTGAAGTGATCGGTCACCATAGTTATATGCCAGGGGCCGGCCCTGGGTACAGTAAGAGATGCTGTATAGCTCAAACAGATGCTTACTCTCTTAAAAAAGGGAACCTGAGTTTAAATCTCAGTCAGAGGGAATGGTAAAATGTACTATTAGGATTGTTTTTAGTAAAATATAAAATTATGTTTACATTATTGTTTTTTATTGAAGTTATCTTTCTAAACTGCTAGCCTTTACATTGTCTGCTGAGAAAAAATATTGGACTTGGACAAATGTAACGGAGGACCATTGTTCTAGTCTACACCATGTTGTTCTGCTGTGTTCTGATCACTACAATGTACTGATGCCTTCTAAATATTTCCACAGTGTGTCCCAAGGGACTTTACGGCTTGCAATGCCGCAACGTATGCAGATGTCAAAATGCAGGTCTGTGTGATCCTATTGACGGAACATGCAAATGTGGCCTTGGCTGGACTGGACCATATTGTGACACAGGTTAGTGTTACACAATACAACTTAAACGTTTACAACAACAAAACTATACAATATAACACAGGTGTCAAACTCTCGTGCCAATATTATACCGGTAATCAACGCACATTCAGCCTGCATGTTGGGCTTCTAAAATAAGGAGAGAGTTCACCATTTACTCAAAATTATTTGGCTATTGATTGATGACAAAGACCAAAGTGGTATTAATCAAAAGCATTGCACTAACCATTCTTACTAAGAGTGGGAGATTCAGAGGCGTAGCACCAAGGCTCCCATACACCCAGCCCACCCGAAATCCAACGTTACCGCCCCATACATACATACTTGATATGTTTACATGCACTAAAACTAATTATTGCATGGATTTGGTTGCAACCAGCTTTTTAAAACACATGTAAAAACCGGACTTTTTAAAGATGGGAATAACAAGCAATTTGGTCTTGATTCAAAAGACTGCAGACAGAGACAAATTCAATATAATATGGCCAGAATATGAATTGAAATACTCCTATAACCTGGCATTATTCACCTAAATATGCTTTTAAATTTGTGACCAGTGGATAATATGAATCATGACGATACATCGTTGTTATTATGATTGTATCAATACAAAGCATATCCTGGGAAGTTTCCCTTTAAAAAAAGACGAACTAGTGACACCTCGGTTTGTAACAGTTATGGGCAATGACATGCAAAAGTCAAACTTGTACATAACTTTCTCCTATGCTGCCACAGAAAGATTTATTATATTTTTACTTGTCTTCTATCAACTCATCCTTGTTCCAAATTGTTGGTGCTATGTTCGAATGTTTAAAAGTGAGCTTAGATGGCATTATGACGTCCGTGTCTAGTTAAGCGTTGGAAGCTACGTTTGTTGCTATCCATTTGGAACCAATCATTTCGGATTTTTGTCAGGGGGTATAGGTAGTTTTAGACATTTTTGTTTTAATTTACGCAACCTTATTATTGAACTTTTACGGCCATATTTATTTTATATGAACAATTCTGATGTAATTTAAAAAAACATAAAATTACATATGTAAATGAAAGAAAAATATATACTTCAAACTTTACAAACGCCCAGGGGCCCCCCTTGTGCATGAGTGGCCTGACATACTGTACAATGACGCGACTCACCCCCCATAGGTTACCACCAAAAGTAGTAAAATTTTACTGTACACAATTGAAAATGACACCACGTTAACTATTAAATTGTTTGTACAAAAAGTGATAATTGTAACAACAACAAAGCATGCTGGGAAACGTCTCCTCCTCAGACCTGCCAACTATTCCCTATTCTGTGGAAGATTTCAAGAAATTGCTCGTCTACCGATACCCTGACTGAAGTTACAAATTTCCCGGAGTCTGATACTTTTTGTGTGCCTATAAAATACTGTAGCTTTTGCCTAGACGTTGAAAGAATGACTTTATTAAAATGAACAACCACACCAAAACAACATCTGCAGCAGTCTCTCTTAAAGGGGAACTGCATTTTTTTTTTTGTTCACAATCATGATGAAACAACGAATGCATTTTTTTAAATTATGCATTCTAAATAGTAAATAAATGCAATCAAAAGTCTGCTTACAATGGAGCTTGTGGATGTTGCTTTATCCTGTCTATAAAGCCCTTAAAAACATCTAAAAAACCCCATTAAGGTTATATATTCATGCTATAAGTACATATATAATGTAGTAATGGTCACATTTATAAGAACATTTAATAGTTACGTATTTTGCTCATTTTAAGCATACGTGGCGCAATAATAATTTTAAAAAAAACACTGAGATGTTCGCTTTTTTTTCTTCTTTTCAACATCAATGATTACTACTCACTGCAAAAATCATGAGAGCCAACAAACATAAAAAAACTAACTTACTGTACAACGTCAGCTGTCATTAGGAGGATGACTGCTAGGATGTTCATATATTACCATTAAATGAATAATGACTCTTAATCCTCGTGAAGTGAAGTGAAGTGAACTATATTTACAGTATATAGCGCTTTTCTCTAGTGACTCAAAGCGCTTTACATAGTGAAACCCAATATCTAAGTTACATTTAAAACTGTGTGGGTGGCACTTGGAGCAGGTGGGTAAAGTGTCTTGCCCTCGTGAAGAAAAAGGGGGCGGAACCAAGCGTCTTTTTGTGTTGTTCTCACCATTTCCGGGTCTAAATTGTCTGTTAAAGTGTACCAACTTGTTTGAATAAGTCCTCGTCCTTCTACTATCCAGGTAAGAGGCATGATTTATGGTCTGGAATAAAGTTTGACAAGCAAGGAAACGAAGACTGATTAGTCGATCGTGTCAACATAGGCACATAAGCTTGTGATCACGGCACCGCTATAAATAGTTTGTCTGTGTTAGCACTTATAATAACAATATCACTAATACGTGGTTTTTATTCAACTCTCAGACTGTCGGAAAATAGAAATACTCAAGCCAGAACGAACAAACGAACAAACACAAACGCTGATATTTAAAAAAATGCAAATTTCCTCCACACTAGGGTTAAAAAAAGTTAATCTATGCAAGTGGAGTTAAACAAGAATGTATGTCCACATTCAAAACACATTCAACTTTGTTCATGAAAATGTTGTCTAAGCCAGAAAAATGGGACCACAGAAGACCGGCAGTTAACACTTTGGTTCATCAATATTGTGTTATATTAGATGATGTGTATGTTCTCTTTAAAATCAGTGCACACTCACACAGAGTTTATAAAACCTCATAAACATTATTTTTTATTTGTCAGTGTTTGTTTTAAGCGCTTGTGCAATATGTGTCAATAAATCTGGTCTAAAGTGGATTTAAACCCCTGCCCTATAACATTAAGAGATCAGAACGGCTTTTAATTAACATCACATACAATACCACTAAGTATTTTAACCTGTTGTGTGTGTAGCTTGTTTGCAGGGAAAATATGGGGTAAATTGTTCTCAAGACTGTCCTTGCATCAATGGTGGGACCTGCGATCGCTTTATTGGCACCTGCAGCTGTACCGCTGGTTATTACGGCCACTCTTGTCAACACGGTATGCAAACGTTCATTTTGGATAGAGATACCAACCTATTAAATAGTACAGAATATAGACAAAATCCCTGTGAATGTTTTATGATGGTATCCTCAGTGAGGAACCACATTTTCATAAAGTCATGTTACACTTTTTGATTTGTTTTGTTTTTTTCTAGGATGCCCACTTGGATTTTTTGGCATAAACTGTGCTCTGACTTGTGACTGTAAGGTGGGGCAGAGCTGTGAAGCAGTGACAGGACAATGTGTATGTCCCCCAGGATACTATGGGTTTCAGTGCCAAAGACGTGAGTAATTGTTTGAATATGTACTGTAAGCATCAATACAACATTTTTTGTGGAGCGGCACTAATCGTACATCATACCTGTCAACATTCCCATTTTCCATGGGAAACTATTTTATTTTTCCTTTCTTTTCCGGCCCTCTCTCGTTCAAGACGTGTTATAACTTTCATCTTCTCTTGAACAATGGTGCAGTACATTGGTAGAAGGCAGATCCGGGTGGATAAACCAAAATGTGTTTTTTGGCAGGAAAATGTCCGCTATTTTCAAATAAAAATGTTGACAGGTATGTTGTACACTGTAACCTACCTAAATATGCCCGAAATGACTAATTCTATGGATGAAACAATTAATCTAGCTAAAACTGCTAACAACATAGCTTGTAGCATGAGTGCAAGAGACATACTGGTCTTATTGATGTTCACTAAGCTCATTGGGTGCATGGTGACAGTGATAGCATTTAGGGCTCGACGATTATGGCAAAAATAATAATTAACATTATTTTTGATTGATCTTGAAATCACGATTCATAACACAGTTTGAAACACTGGTATTTATTGTGCAAACCAAATTCAACTTTAAACATAATTTAACAGAACAACCAAATAAAAATTTGAGACGAATGAACAACAAGTAAAATTGGTAAATGGTACAAAACTCAAAACCAGTGAAGTTGGCACGTTGTGTAAATCGTAAATAAAACCAGAATACAATGATTTGCAAATCCTTTTCAACCTATATTCAATTGAATAGACTGCAAAGACAAGATACTTAAAGTTCTAACTGGTAAACTTTGTTATTTTTTGTAAATATTAGCTCATTTGGAATTTGATGCCTGCAAGATGTTTCAAACAAGCTGGCACAAGTGGCAAAAAAGACTGAGAAAGTTGAGGAATGCTCTTCAACAATTATTTGGAACATCCCACAGGTGAACAGGCCAAATGGGAACAGGTGGGTGCCATGGTTGGGTAAAAAAGCAGCTTCCATGAAATGCTCAGTCATTCACAAACAAGGGTGGGACGAGGGTCACCACTTTGTGAACAAATGCGTGAGCGAATTGTCGAACAGTTTAAGAATTTGTCAACAAGCTATTGCAAGGAATTTAAGGATTTCACCATCTACGGTCCGTAATATCATCAAAATGTTCTGGAGAAATCACTGCATGTTGATCCCTCAGGCGGTACTGCATCAAAAAGCGACATCAGGGTGTAAAGGATATCACCACATGGGCTCAGGACCACTTCAAAAAACCACTGTCAGTAACTACAGTTTGTCGCTACATCTGTTAATGCAAGTTAAAACTCTACAATGCAAAGCGAAAGCCATTTATCAACAACACCCAGAAACGCTGCTGGCTTCGCTGGGCCCGAGCTCATCTAAGATGGACTGATGCGAAGTGGAAACATTTTCTGATTTACGCTGTGTTGAGCGATATCAAATACGTTTTCTGTTGATGACTTAATTATGGTGTAATACTGCTCACTAATAAACAAAGGAAAATAAAACATAACCTCTTTAGTGGACGTAACAAATAACATGTGGCAGTAATTCCTGACAAGGCTGAACTGTCTTAGGATGAAACAAGGTGGACAGGACACATACTGTACTCTAAAGCATGTGTGCATTACGGTGTAGACTTCCCAGGTGTAATGCTACAGTATAAAGACAGATGTGAGCACACATAAAAAGAACTTCTAAAAACGTCAAATGAGGGTTGTTATATTGAGCAGACAGACAAGTCGAGAGGACTAGACTGTATTCCCCACCGCTTAATGCATTCCTCTTGCATCCTCGTGCCCTCCTGCCAGCTTGCAAGGCACTCAGCTGCAGTGTGAGCACTTAAATGGCCACTTCAGTCCCAGCAGGAGGGCCAAACAACACAAATACACCCCTAGCTCTACCTGTGTGTGCTTGACCAAGGACTTGTGTAATTGTCATTTCTGTAAAAAAAAAATGTAATCTGTTGTGGTATAACACATTTGTTTGTACAGCGAAATCTCTCAACATAAATAATTGTGGGGTGCTGGTTGGCCTCTGGATTGTTACAATTTTGAGTTAAACTGTCTGAAGTCTGAAAGTCTCTCGTAAATCTTCAAACCGCTTTCTGACCTCTTCAGGATGCGCCGTTTTTTGGGCGATCTTATTCACGTGCCTCCACTTTGACTGTGTTCTGTCCCCGCCAGCCACGTTGTAATTTTTAGAACTTTCATATGGAGTCTACTACAGTGTTAATTTTGACAGGAGTTTTTAATTAAGTTTCAGTCATCCTCTTTTGATGCTAATGTATTTTTGGTTTTAGTCATATTTTTGTCATAATTTAGTCATCTAAATTACAGTACATATTGTCGACTGAATATCAAAAATAACGGATCATTGAAGTTGACTTGGAAGCACTTTTATTATTTATTTAATATTGCAGAGCATCTCAAAAACTAAATACACAACAAGACCTGCACTTCACAAATATTTCATACTAACCTTATTGAGTGTTATTATGTTAGCTAAAATTAAGCATGTTTTCAAAAGCTGAATAATGACTAATATGGTCACATGAAAAAACAAACTAGTTTTATTCTATATTGCGTACAACTACACTGAGTGTAAATAACTGGCGTCTTGGCCGTTTATATAGAGAAACCAGTGTTATACATCTAGAATGTATATATACAGTATACATCACAAACCTGTCCTCCTTTGGGTGTTGTCAAGTTGTGCACATAATAGCTGAACAGTTTTCAGAGGTCATCGATTATAGCAGTGGTCCCCAACCACCGGTCCGTGGATTGACAACAACATAATAAACACAAGATACACTTACAATTAGTGCACCAACCCAACAAACCTCCATCCCCCATTTACACCCATTCACACTCATTCGCACAAAAGGGTTGTTTCTTTCTGTTATTAATATTTGTGGTTCCTACATTATATATCAATATAGATCAATACAGTCTGCAGGGATACAGTCCGTAAGCACACATGATTGTATTTTTTAATGACAAACCCCCCGGTCCGTGGGACACATTTTCAAGTGTTGACCGGTCCGCAGTTACAAAAAGGTTGGGGACCACTGGATTATAGTACACTGCACAAGTATCTTGCTTATTAGATTGGCCGGCAAGCTCGCCCATGCTGTACTACAAAAGTGTTTGAGAGAAGCAGTCTTGCTCCTTCTGTACTTTATTTAATAGTAACAGTAATTCAGTACAGTATGAGTCATTTGGAAATATTAGTTTAGGCATATTCACTGTTGCACCGATGTCCTGACGATTTGCTTGCAGATGGCACTTCAAGTTGGTTGTATTCTTACAAGAGAAATTCGAGCCACAGGCTTTATGTGTTTTGTTGTCAACCGTTGCCAAGGTGAAATGTGTTCATGTCTTCTCTTTCTTCCAGGTGTAGAAGACATATTGTAATGATGTGTGTAACAATACAGTAGGGAAAGAACAATATGAGAATTTCATATTGCGGTTATTGTGATTAAAATGATCACAGTTTTTATTATCGCGGTATTGTGGAATGTGCTCAAAACGTTTTTTAAACTTAACCAAAATAAATAGACACACTGTTAGAAAACCCCCTATTTTCCATGTCTTGTGTTTTTTATGCTTCACTGAAGTGTTTTATCTGTTTTAATAGCTAAACTTCTAATTGTTGTACTTAAAATATTGGTTTGTTCTGTAGCACTTTAAGGCTTATTTAAATGTGCGTAACAAATAAAATATATTCTAATTATGTATCACTTCTGGCGGGCTTTGTGTCCTACTCTGTTCAGCGGTACTTGACCGCACCATAAAACACCATCTTTTTTCCTCTGAGGATCGATCATCATAATTCTGTGCTAAGAGAGAACAGCTTGTAGGTTTTAATGTGCACAATTAAATATCTTAGTTGCTCAGACAGTAATGTGTTTATGTAAATTTAGATTTATGTTGTTTTCAACAGGGAAATACATATGTCTCTTGTTTTCATGTTAGCATTTAAGCTAGCAAGCTGGCACTAGTAAGTCCCGGGTGAGTTTATCAATCTCGGTTTCTAAATCATTTTAATTTAAAAGGTTGATACTAACCGTCCGTAATTTTTCCGTGGTCATCATTATTACAGTTTATCGTTACACCCCTACAGACTTGTTTCCCAGTGAAAAATCTAAACACTGTGTATTACAAAGACAGTAGTTCTGATTGGATCCTCGCCGTGATTTAACCCTGCCCCTTTCCTGCATGCTACTGTGATTGGATAGAGTCCTAACTTGTCCTACCCGCCTAAAGACGAAATTAAATATGATTAGATTACATCTCTTTCAACATTTGCGTCTCATTTTTATTCTTCCATTAAATTGTCAATTAATTTTGTCATTGTTTTTGTCAACGTGCATTTGTTGTGATTTGTTATTGTCCTATTTTAGTCAGGGGAAAATAGCTTGTTGACGATAACTAAGAAACATTTTTAGTCAACAAATTTTAACACTGGTCTACTGACAGATCTACGTTCGAAGTATACGCTACTTTGTATTAGAAATTGCAACAACAACGGAGGATGCATGTGCATGTACGAGCCAGTCTGTCCCACAACAAGAGGATAGAAAAAAAAGAAGGAGCCTATTGACTACAGTCTTGGACTACAATGACAGATTTGTGCAAAGCTCTTCGGGTAAATCTTGACCATATATGGACAATTCGCTGATGTCACCAATGGCAAAAATGTCACAAATAGGTCAAATTCCAACTGACTCATATGGAGTAAATACGAAGGAAGGCAAGATTATTTTATAAATATCTTCACCATTCGCCCATGATTTGATTTCAAATTTTTGAGACTTATCCAGATCCCAAATACACAAAAACATGAACCAAGAGGTAACACAAGTTACAAGAGGGGTGAAAAGAGTGAGTAAAGCTGTTGAACAGAGCGCCCACGTAAGTGAAGAGAAAAACACTCAACACTGACCTGTGAAGGCTCAGCTTGGGACTTAGGAGAAATTGGCACGGCAACTGGGACCTTATGTGCAGGCTTGAGCCAATCTTGTGATGATGCCACAAGCCGGCTATTGTAAGAATCCCACAATGCAGAAAAGGCCAGCATCATGCAGGAAGAAGGTTGAATAATTAGGAACCAGGCAGAAGAAACATAAGACAGGTCTAGCAGGAAACTTGAAGGCAACAGAACACTAAATAATGAACTGGCACTGGAGGACGGAACAAGGTGGAAGTAAATGGAACTATTTAACAATGAGGAACAGGTGCGCTGGAAGAACAAGGAACAGAATGTAAAGGTGCTGCAAAACACAAAGACTAAACAGGAAATACTGACAAAACAAGAACAGGAAGTGATACTGAACACAGGGAAATAACGAACAAAGTCCAAACAGTTATGTGGGATAATGACATATCTAACGTAATGCATTCCCCAAGTCTGCCCACATCAAGCACAACATACTTTGGACTGGTAATAGCCGTGATAGGGGAGTTGCGGGAGCGAACGGAGGGCGTCATGACGTACCAAATCAAAATGAGCCAATGAGCTCAGTTGGCACAAATGACCAAGCACATGCACAGAGAGACTCTAAGTGGTGCCCAAGCCAATACCTTTTTGCCCTGTGTGGAAAAAAAAATCCCTTTCTACTGGAGCCCTTTTTTCTTTCATTCATTCAAGAATCAACCAAAGTTCTCTATCATTAATTCCCCCCAAATATGTTTTTTGATATCTTTTGATATATATTTACTTTCGTGTGAAAATTCGGCACTCACAAACCCAACCAAATGGGTGCCATTTTTCCTGGCTTGAATATAATCTGTACAGCAAATATGGGCATTTGCATCAACAATTTGATTTGCCTGAGTAGTTTCACAGGACAAAAAAGAAAAAGAAAAAAGAATACCTGCCCCCAAAATGTACGTTGGTAGGTCAAAGGAAAAACAAAAGTGTTTTATAACTCTTACCTCAGTAAAGTCAATATAAAACTGCTATGCCGCCTTGGCATTAATAGAAAAAGTCAACGAAACACAATAAATGGGCAAAAGCTATAAACAAAACAAATGCTCCTTAGACATTACATCTTTAGGGAAAAGGTTTGGCTACAATATAAACCTAAATAGTATGGTCGTTTTAGTAATACGGGTCGTAAATCTGTCATGACAGTGTTTGAAGCAGCTAAATTGGCAATTATCTCTGTCTGCTTTTTTGTACGGACGTTGCCGCAATGCTGCTTAAGCACACTAAAACGAAAGTCGGGCACGACTCTTGTTGTCGTAGATCCTTGGTGCACATGCAACCTTTGTTTTCACTGAAATATAATTGTATCCATGAGGCAATTCAGTCTATCAAAGTACGACAAACAAAACCTGCAGAGCACGATGACCACGTTGATGATCAGCTGTCAAATCAGCTATCTATGGCCCCCCAATAGTTGTTGTGGCTCTAAATACCAGAATGTTTACGCCAGGGTCCGTCCCTAAATTTAGGGCACATGCATACCCGAAAACTATGCCAATGTCAACCAGAGCTGTGAAAACATCCTCACACACCAAAATACTGTTCACTCACCACACCCCCAAACCACAACACCACCCGAGCTTAGTATGCTTAGAATGTGTGCTTAGTCAGTAGATCTGATCTGGGTTTTTTTTTGCTTCTTAGGGTGCGAAGCTGGAAAGTTTGGATATGAGTGTGAAAGGTCATGCGACTGTGCAGGTGACGCCCCGTGTGACCCATCAACTGGACATTGCCTCTGTTCCCCAGGAAGGACTGGACAGAGATGTGAAAAAAGTAAATCATTTTTACCAATAACACAGTAGACGTTGACAATACCGCTTTTCTTTTCACATTTGTTTGACATAAAGAGCCACATTTCATGCATCGTTTTGTCTCCTCTCTGTGTTTCTTTCATCTATTTCTCAAGATTGTGGTGGCGACCGATTTGGCCCAGACTGCTCTTTGCCTTGCCAGTGTTCTAACAGTGCCCCATGTGATGGGATGACTGGGCGCTGTCAATGCCCACTCACCTGGCTGGGTCCCACTTGTGCTGAAGGTAATACTCCCACATTTACACTCACACATCCACACACACACACACGCCCCGCTCTGTCCACTTCAATATCTGCTTGCGTCTCCTGACAGTTATTTTAATGTGCACCCAGCATGCAGTCAGACTTGAGGCTGTCTTCATTTTACATCTACAAAGACGAGCTCACTAGAGACTATGTAACAGTTACTTTTCCTTCAAAAACACCAGAACATTTGCTTTTGATTTTCAAATTGTGCTGATTTCCCCGTTCCCTTTCAGCACGGCTTCACCAAACACCAGGACAGCTGAACTTTTCTGCGTCCCAGAGAAAGAGAAGAGCGGGCAGTAAAACCGCATAAACCCCACGTTAAAACACCCTTAGCTCTTGGAAGCTTTACAAAGATCGTCTTGGTGAAGGAGATCTAGTATTTCTATGCATTGTGGAACGCTTCTGTCAGAAAGCGGTGCTTCATCACTTAGCCTGGAGCTTAAATATTCAAACAATGACTTTGACATGCGAGCCGGACTCAAAGAACCATGAAATGTACTGTAAAGGATACTGTATGTTTATTGAGATAAGCCATAATATTGATAACATGACTGAATTCTATTTTTTTCGTCCAATCAAATGTGATAGGTTCCAGCTCAACACCGCAATTAATTATTTATTTCTGTATTAGTATCCTAACAAATTGACATTTTGTCTATAACTGAAGGGAAGAACACATTGTACTACAATTGCCACTTTGTATTACTGTAAAAGGTGTTTCTCCTATTTTGTTTACCTACTGTAATTGACCTTAAGTAGTACCTCAAATACGAGCCTAACTGGTTCTGTGCCGGAGCTCTTAACTCAAAACCAAGTCAACGTCTCCCATTGAAATTAATTAAAATATATTTAATCTGTGCTTGTCCCCTCCCAAAACAGCACCATTTTAACATGTAACATGTATTTTAAAAAGAAAAAAACAACTTATATAAATGTTACACAAAAATACTACTAAAGAATGTACTACACACAACTACAGTAATTTAATGAAGTAATGTAATTGTAATATACAGCATTTACCTTGGAGAGTGGACTTCAACAGTATCTCTTTCAAGCTGCTTCTCCGTCAAACACACTAACTTTTCCATATTTTCACAGATAAATGTCCGCCGTTTAGATATTATTAAAAAATTTTGGGCTAGACTTAGACACGTTCGGCTTCAGTATGGTGCGGTGATGAGTAACAATGATGTGCTCAAACTGCTTTGCCAAGTTACCGACTCACTCGATCATGTTTTTGATGACTTCTTTCTTTAATTAATCTACTTTCTTTTTTGGGGTTGGTAAACAAAGGTACCGTATTTTTCGGAGTATAAGGCGCACCGGCCGAAAATGCATAATAAAGAAGGAAAAAAACATGCAGGTAAAAGCCAGTAAATTAGAATATTTTGAAAAACTTGATTTTTTCAGTAATTGCATTCAAAAGGTGTAACTTGTACATTATATTTATTCATTGCACACAGACTGATGCATTCAAATGTTTATTTCATTTAATTTTGATGATTTGAAGTGGCAACAAATGAAAATCCAAAATTCCGTGTGTCACAAAATTAGAATATTGTGTAAGGGTTATATTTTGAAGACACCTGGTGCCACAAACTAATCAGCTGATTAACTCAAAACACCTGCAAAGGGCTTTAAATGGTCTCTCAGTCCAGTTCTGAAGCCTACACAAACATGGGGAAGACTTCAGATTTGACAGCTGTCCAAAAGGCAACCATCGACACATTGCACAAGAAGGAAAAGACACAAAAGGTTATTGCTGAAGAGGCTGGCTGTTCTCAGAGCTCTGTGTCCAAACACATTAATGGAGAGGCAAAGGGAAGGAAAAACTGTGGTCAGAAAAAGTGTACAAGCGATAGGGATCACCGCGCCCTGGTCAAGATTGTGAAAAAAAACCCATTCAAAAATGTGGGGGAGATTCAGAAGGAGTGGACAGCTGCTGGAGTCAGTGCTTCAAGATCCACCACCAAGAGACGCTTGAAAGACATGGGTTTCAACTGCCGCATACCTCGTGTCAAGCCACTGTTGACCAAGAAACAGCGCGAAAAGCGTCTCACCTGGGCTAAGGAAAAAAAGAGCTGGACTGCTGCTGAGTGGTCCAAAGTCATGTTTTCTGACGAAAGCAAATTTTGCATTTCCTTTGGAAATCGAGGTCCCAGAGTCTGGAGGAAGACAGGAGAGGCACAGGATCCACGTTGCCTGAAGTCTAGTGTAAAGTTTCCACCATCAGTGATGGTTTGGGGTGCCATGTCATCTGCTGGTGTCGGTCCACTCTGTTTCCTGAGATCCAGGGTCAACGCAGCCGTCTACCAGCAAGTTTTAGAGCACTTCATGCTTCCTGCTGCTGACCTGCTCTATGGAGATGGAGATTTCAAGTTCCAACAGGACTTGGCGCCTGCACACAGCGCAAAATCTACCCGTGCCTGGTTTACGGACCATGGTATTTCTGTTCTAAATTGGCCCGCCAACTCCCCTGACCTTAGCCCCATAGAAAATCTGTGGGGTATTGTGAAAAGGAAGATGCAGAATGCCAGACCCAAAAACGCAGAAGAGTTGAAGGCCACTATCAGAGCAACCTGGGCTCTCATAACACCTGAGCAGTGCCAGAAACTCATCGACTCCATGCCAAGCCGCATTAACGCAGTAATTGAGGCAAAAGGAGCTCCAACCAAGTATTGAGTATTGTACATGCTCATATTTTTCATTTTCATACTTTTCAGTTGGCCAACATTTCTAAAAATCCCTTTTTTGTATTAGCCTTAAGTAATATTCTAATTTTGTGACACACGGAATTTTGGATTTTCATTTGTTGCCACTTCAAATCATCAAAATTAAATGAAATAAACATTTGAATGCATCAGTCTGTGTGCAATGAATAAATATAATGTACAAGTTACACCTTTTGAATGCAATTACTGAAATAAATCAAGTTTTTCAAAATATTCTAATTTACTGGCTTTTACCTGTATATAAGTCGCACTGGAGTATAAATCGCATTTTTTGGGGAAATTTATCTGATAAAACCCAACACCAAGAATAGACATTTGAAAGGCAATTTAAAATAAATAAAGAATAGTGAACAACAGGCTGAATAAGTGTACATTATATGAGGCATAAATAACCAACTGAGAACGTGCCAGGTATGTTAACGTAACATATTATGGTAAGAGTCATTCAAATAACTATAACATATAGAACATGCTATACGTTTACCAAACAATCTGTCACTCCTAATCGCTAAATCCGATGAAATCTTATACGTCTAGTCTCTTACGTGAATGAGCTAAATAATATTATTTGATATTTTACGGTTATGTGTTAATAATTTCACACATAAGTCGCTCCTGAGTATAAGTCGCACCCCCGGCCAGACTATGAAAAAAACTGCGACTTATAGTCCGAAAAATACGGTATGTCCATTTTCAACTCTAAGCTAATGCTTGCAAATAAGACCAGATGTTTTGTTCGGAGCTTAAAAGGCTTACTGAGACACTTGCTTCGCCAACTAATGGTGGGGACTCTATAACTTAAATTTTTGCTTGGAATTTAAAAGCATTGAAATTAGCTGATACAGTTCTTATCTCTAAACAAGATGGGGCACTCTTAAGTTGAGGTACTACTGCATTTGAAAGGAATATGCAATGTGTGTATATGTGCATAGAAAAAAAAAAATATTATAAATCCCATTGCATATACCGGTACAGTAACTTTCTCTGTCTCGTTCTGCATTTTCACATTTTGTTCCAAATAATTCAAGATAGCTTCAGATTTTTTTCTACCTTTTAATTTGTACTAAAGGCTTTTGCAACTGTTTTTTGTTGTTGTTTTTAATATCCTGCAGCAAAAAATCAAGCAGTACCGAAACTATCCTGTACATATTACAAGTAAAATACTTGCACTTTTTGTTGTTTGTTCATTCAAGTGAGCTACTCGTGCCGGTGTTCTGTCGAAATGAGCTGCTTTGTTGAAGAAAAGCTACCAGTTACATAATTCGATTTACGTTATCGTGCCAAAAAAGGCTTCCCAATGTTTGATTTAGATATTAAATAACGCTCCCACTGTAGAATATCTATTATTTAGTTATTCATGTAATATAGAGGTATATCCATCCATCCATTTACTACCGCTTGTCCTTTTCGGGGTCGCGGGGGGTGCTGGAGCCTATCTATATTAAGCCATCAAATAATGCTCCCACTACCGCTCGGTTGTCGGGCACGACTCTTGTCGTAGATCCTTGGTGCACATGCAACCTTTGTTTTCATTTCGTTGTTTTCACTGAAATTGTTATTGCTGTTTAAACAGTGATGAAAACGAAAATTTAGGCTAGTATTATAGTGTCACTGTTAACAACTTCCTCACACTGTAGTTATCTACATGCTTACTGGTCAAAAAACACGATGATAGAAATATACCTTAAATAATTCCTTACTTGTAGTGGCAGTGATAAAGTCAGCTTATGAGGTAGCTCATTTCGATGGGTGTTTAATACGAGAAAATGTTAAGCGCTGATGCATGTGCATGCTCAGTAGTGTTAGGTAGCTCATTTTGACAAAACACCTGGTTTAATGAATGACAACATTGACCAATGTAAATATTTGTTTGAAATCACCTGCACGATCCACATTGTCTTACAATATAAGACATCGAGAAAATGATTTTTGTATATCATGTGTACTTAAACCAGAATTGTGTTGTTTTTTTGCTTGATGGCATGTCTATTGTCAGTGGTGCTATGTACAGATGCATTCATTAAAAAAGGGTTTGGACAGATTTGGCACTTCCTTGACATGACAAACTTTAATACAGTAAATCCCTGTAACCTCTCAAGGATGGCGAAAAAACAATCAAACGCCAATTAAATTGTATATTTTTCACACACAGCTTGCTAACCTGACGTTGACATTCTGCTCCAATTTCCGATTACCATTTGCAAAAAAAGACTATATTAGAATCGGCTCCATAAGCGTCTCTGTCTCTCATCAATATCCATAAATATGCCTCAACACATAATAAACATTTTAAATTGTAAAAATTTTTGGTACTCACAACTTGTGAATGATAATGAAAGATGATCGGTAGAGCAAATAGCTAGCCTTTAGCCTGGTCCTCAAGCTAGCGCTACAACCCCTGGCTCCTTTTCAGCTAGCTGTCTGAGAAGACATACAGTAATCCACACTGCTTGCTCGTTATAATAACGATTATAATAACCATTTACGATCACACATATTGACACATATTGTTCACCTGCGGTTTTTAAGGCTGGAATGACTGTGGAAGTTAACAACAAACAAAACAAACAAGGTGCCACCATCTTGAACTGTCATCATGTCCTTATGTATGCTGAACTGTTTTAATGTCAGTTTACCAGAGGTGTGGACTCGAGTCACATGACTTGGACTCGAGTCAGACTCGAGTCATGAATTTGATGACTTTAGACTCGACTTGACAAAATGTAAAAAGACTTGCAACTCGACTTAGACTTTAACATCAATGACTTGTGACTTCACTTGGACTTGAGCCTTTTGAATTGACATGACTTGACATGACTTGCTACTTTCCCCAAAACCCAAAGATGAAAAAGTTATTCGGGAGCGCTCCGTATTTTTCATTGTGTACTTGTCTATCAGCGTTGCGTGTGTCAGCTGGTGTGGTCTCAGTACAACAGCCAATCAAATTAGATCTACTTTGTTTTCATCACACAGCATTCATCCAATCAAATTGCAGGACAACCAACGAAGAAGACATGTCCAAGCCACACGCCAGTGAACAAAAAATTATATATAAAAATATAAAAATTACGAGGTGGTCAACACAAAACGGTTTGCAGTATGCAACACATGCGGTTCGAAAATTACTGATGGAGAGGCAACAACTTCCAACTTCGTCCGGCATTTGAAGTTGCACAAAGAACGGTAAGTTTTGAATGTAAGATAATGTTTATTGGCTAAGTAACGTGACTTTTATTTGCTGTGTAGTTAAATCAGTGAGGCTGTAAACTCACTGCTAACGTTATAACGTTATTGCAAACACGGGAATCTGTTGCAGTTCACTACCTTATTCATACTTTTTGTTCAGTGATTTTTTTTAAGCAGGGTTACGTTAGTCAATATATCACACGTAACGTTAGACGGCGGTCAGCAGCACCGCGTATTTTAGCCACCTAAAAGAAGACAAAAATAGTAAAATAAAGGTCAGTTAAAATGTATACTATATTATGAATATGTGTACCGTTTTAGCTAGCTTTCTGACATACTGTTGGTTGTTTACCTCAGTGGTCCCCAACCACCGGGCCGCGGCCCGGTACTGGTCCGTGGATCGATTAGTATCGGGCCGCACAAGAAATAATTTTTTTCTTTTTTTAATTAAATCAACATAAAAAACACAAGATACACTCACAAGTAGTGCACCAACCCAAAACAACTCTCTCCCCCTTTTGTTCTGGGCATTGAACATGAAGACTCTTCCTTCACTGTTCCGAGTGGCCATGAGAGTCTTGGCAGTGCCTGCCTCCAGTGCTCCAGTGGAGCGAGTTTTCAGCCATGGTGGCATCATACTACGCCCCCATCGTGCACAAATGACTGACAGACTCTTGGCTAATTTGGTCTTTTGCAAATGCAATGCAGCATAGGGCCCTGACATATAAAAAGTACAACTTTTTTGTTATGTTCACGTATATGTCATGTTTTTTCAATGTTAACACTTTTGTACAAATAAGTACATTTGCACTTTATTTTTCAATGTGTTTGTTCTGTAAAGGAATGAGTTAATGTTTAAAATGACTGGTTAATAGTGCTATTATAAAGTGCAATGTCAGCACAATTTTCTTTCCTGCAATTTAAAATGCACTTGTTTTAATAAATAAATACAGCGTTTGAAAAGCATACACAATCTGTGTTAATATATTAGTCTGTGGTTAAAAGGACTTGAAAGGACTCGAAACTCAAAATGCAGGATTTAGGACTTGACTTGAGACTTTCCAGTCTTGACTTTGGACTTGACTCGGGGCTTGCCTGTCTTGACTCGGGACTTGACTCGGACTTGAGGGCAAAGACTTGAGACTTACTTGTGACTTGCAAAACAATGACTTGGTCCCACCTCTGCAGTTTACGCTGTATTATCACATGTTTACAAATGATTGCCGACTTTAAGTAAACCCAATGCATTTTCTTTGGAAAAGTATTCGGAGAAAAATATGAATACATACACTGCACAGTGTATATATGTATATATATATATATATATATATATATATATATATATATATATATATATATATATATATATATATATATATATACATATACATATACACACACACAGTTGTTCCTCCCTACATCACCCTTCAAATATATTGGCTTCACTACACAACATTTTCTTTTTTAAAGCTTATTCTACATACTTTTGACCTAAATTACAGTGATGTACTTTTAATTTCTCTTACTACTTTGTGGTGATCGATAAAGATATTCACCAAGCCGGACTTTGCCCTATTCTGGGTCAACACTGCTAATCTTGGCGCTACTGTTCCTTCAGAGTGACAATCAAATTGACCAACTTTTAAGAGACTAACTTTTAGATGCACTTTATCTTTAAGTCCTGCCTTATCAATAACACAACTTTACATTTGTGAGCCTTTGTCGTGAGCAATTTTCAAAAGGCAACACGTGAGATATATTATTACCGACGCACCACTTAACGTAAAGACTGCTATCAGGTATTAGCACTGCTAAGTGGAAATTATCTGTTCTGCCCTCTGCACTTTATCTTTGACATAATCAGCTCCACATGACATTGGCGTGAGCGATGTGGAATGACAACGGAGGACACAAAATGCTATCAACACGTAATGCTAGTTTAAAACATTAAAAATCGGGGTATTAAATTCGACCCAACTCTCTCGTTTGAGTCACACATTAAGAGTGTTACTAAAACGGCTTTCTTTCATTTCTGTAATATCGTTAAAATTCGTTCCATTTTGTCCACTAGCGACTCTGAGATCATTATTCATGCGTTCGTTACGTCTCGTCTCGATTACTGTAACATATTATTTTCGGGTCTCCCTATGTCTAACATTAAAAGATTACAGTTCGTACAAAATGTGGCTGCTATACTTTTGACAAGAACAAGAAAGTTTGATCATATTACGCCAATACTGGCTCACCCGCACTGGCTTCCTGTGCACTTAAGATGTGACTTTAAGGTTTTACTACTTACGTATAAAATACTACACGGTCTAGCTCCATCCTATCTTGCTGATTATATGGTACCATATGTCCCGGCAAGAAATCTGTGTTCGAAGAACTCCAGCTTATTAGTGATTCCCAGAGGCCAAAAAAGTCTGCGGTCTATAGAGCGTTTTCTATTCGGGCTCCAGTACTCTGGAATGCCCTTCCGGTAACAGTTAGAAATGCTACCTCAGTAGAAGCATTTAAGTCCCATCTTAAAACTCATTTGTATACTCTAGCATTTAAATAGACCCCCCTTTTAGACCAGTTGATCTAGTGGCCTAGTGGTTAGAGTGTCGGCCGTGAGATCGGTAGGTTGTGAGTTCATACCAAAGACTATAAAAACGGGACCCATTACCTCCCTGCTTGGCACTCAGCATCAACGGTTGGAATTGGGGGTTAAATCACCAAAAATGACTCCCGGGCGCGGCCACCGCTGCTGCCCACTGCTCGCCTCACCTCCCAGGGGGTGAACATGGGGATGGGTCAAATGCAGTGGACAAATTTCACCACACCTACTGTGTGTGTGACAATCATTGGTACTTTAACTTTTCTGCTCAGCCCCCCTCACCTTCGTGGAGAGGGGGGGCACAGATTCGGTGAGCACAGATGACGCGCTGGCTACAGAATGGCACTGATTCCCAGCTGCTGACAGTGACGTGTTAGATTCCACATGGATCAATCTTGGGTTCTTTCTTGTTCCTTATGTGTATTAATAATCTTTATATACCGTAGTTAAAAAAAACCCATAACATTTTCTTTTATTTGTTGATGACACCAATACAGTTGTGGTAACAATCTAGAAACATTAATGGATATAGTAGAAAAAATATTATTATTGTTAAAGAAGTGGTTTGATTCAAATAAGTTAACTCTCAATTCAAATAAAACAAAATTTATAGTTTTTGGAAATTGTGCTGTTGATGTACGTACAAAAAAAAAAAAAAATCGATACTAAAAAAAGAGTGGATGATATAACATTTATTGGAGTACCTTTACAAAAGGGGCAAGTGGGACTCAGATAATCAGGTGACTGCAAAATGCTAGCAAAAAACGCTTTTGTATTCTTATTTTTCTTACATATGAATAAAAAAAGAAAAAAAGATCAGGTTCACAATAGCATTTCAATTCGGGGGGCGCGTGACAAGTCTGTCCCTGAGGAGGCATGACAAATAATGGAGAACCATTGATATGCTGTATAATATATTGCCAAAGCATCGACATTTACTGCACATTAGTTAATGATGAAAACCGAGAGGAAACTAATTTATTACTGGAATCAAAAAGCTCTTTGCCAAGAAATTGTGTGCCGGTTTGATGATGAATAACATTTCACTCTGGAGGGAAAAAAAGTACTCGCTTTTTGGGCCACAACCCATACGTTTGTAAAACCTTGCCTTAGTCCCATCTATATTTATTTGGAACACAGTGTTGTGTGTCATCAATTTCCGAGATAATCAACACTCTTTTTTTTTCCAAAGCGTTTTATTCACTGTTGGCCAAAAGGTGGCTGTGGTCTGGCAGAGGTAGGCCGAGAGGGACTTGGACCAAACGCGCACCCATCCCAGCATCCCCAGGGTGACTGATGGGAGAAGGACCCGGCAGTGGCGGATGGAAATCACTGCCCATCCTCCCTCTGGTGCTGGTGATGGATGGGCGGGGTGGGCTGGTCCAGCTCAGCCTGTGTTGTGACAGGCAGCAGATGTACTCCAATAATGTTTATTGGGGGGGCTTCATCTTTTGATGACACACACCTGTTTCCAGTCAAACAGGCCCAGAGAGGCCATTTATCCAGTAAGCTCTGGGTGGCCGCACAGCATCACCGCATCAGACCTTTTCATTGTACTGTGCAAAAGTATTTTGCCACCACCAGAATGACCATATATGTCACTGTGAACACACGTGGGGACAAAAGTACTTCTTCATTTAAAATAATAGGTGGTGTTGTCATGGCTTTAGGATGCCTGGTTTTATTAAAGCAATAGAAAGTAAAGTCACCTTGACCAAAAGTTGTGTGATAATTTTTCAAATGTTTAAATGTCTGAATAAACACTCTACGCAGTTGTTTAAAGGGTTGTTAAGGACTTGTGGGGACCATATGACGATGGCGACCAGCCACTTCAGTAGCTAATCATCAACGTGGTCATTTGTGCTCTGCAGGTTTTCCTTGTTCTACTTTGATGGGCTGAATTACCTCATGGATACGATTATACTTTGTTTCTGCTAAACTTTTATTCATCAGTGAGTCATGTTCTTTGTAGTTCAGTTTAGCAACATTGCAGCCGCATCCATTCAAAAGCTCAGAGACACAATTGCTAATTTAGCATTGCTTCTGACGTCGTCATTTACAGTCGTATTTCTAAAACGACCGTACTATTTAGTTGTTGTTTTTTTTTTTAACAAATCATATTGCTGACATAGCTGCTGTACAGATTTACTTCACTAAAGAGAAGTGTGGGATACCTTGTTGCCTTATTTGTATTTGACTTTATTAAATGGATATATTTAGTGTTGGGCGCAGCCGGACCGAGCAGGAGGGGATAGACGGAAGAAAAAGAAGATGACAAAGAGGGAAATTGCAGGGACAAGAGATCAGAGAGAGAGAGACAGCTGCAACAACAAAAAACAACAACAACCAAACTACCGTATTTTTCGGACTATAAGTCGCAGTTTTTTTCATAGTTTGGCCGGGCTCCAGTGCGACTTATATATGTTTTTTTCCTTCTTTATTATGCATTTTCAGCAGGTGCGACTTATACTCCGGTGCGACTTATACTCCGAAAAATACGGTACATCTGCAAATACCATACGGTGCCAAAAAATTATAATTAAGAACAGATTAGTGAAATAGTGAGTAATAACACAGTAATGACAATGACTATTATTGCACTATAAATGAAACAATAAAAATACCAATAGAAATAATTACTAATATTTAGTTTTATATTGGCTTCAGTACTATAGGATATATGAAACACTTTTCTTTCTTTATTAACGTAATTTTTAACCTTTTCATATAATCATTGTAAATGATCTGGAATATAAAAACATGATTATTGACCATATTGGATTCAACTGGAATGTAGTTGTCAATGTAATCTTTGTGTTCAATATTTTTTAATATCTAATTATAAAAAGTACTTGAACTACATTTGTGTTCGTGAGGTTCATGGCTGGTGAGGCACTGACTTCATCACAGTCAGATTTACAAACATACGAACCCTAAAGAGTATCTTATTCACCATTTGATTGGCAGCAGTTAACGGGTTATGTTTAAAAGCTCATACCAGCATTCTTCCCTGCTTGGCACTCAGCATCAAGGGTTGGAATTGGGGGTTGAAAAACCAAAAATGATTCCCGGGCACGGCGCCGCTGCTGCCCACTGCTCCCCTCACCTCCCAGGGGGTGATCAAGGGGATGGTTCAAATGCAGAGGACAAATTTCACCACACCTAGTGTGTGTGACAATCATTGGTACTTTAACTTAACTTTAACTTTACACAAACTGTAGCACACAAAAAAAGCACATTTAATTAAAAAAAACGTTATTATGGTCTTACCTTTACTTATAAATGAAGTCAATGCGCCGCTCCTTCTGAGCAAAAGCATCGATAACTTGTTTATTGAAGTCTTCCTTATCTTTCTTCGGTTTTAAAAGTCTCTCTGTCTCGATGGGGATATTCCTTTAATTATTACCTCCTGCTTCGATTGAAAGTCCAGTTTAGAAAACTGTTTTATTTTAGATATGTAATCCTCCATGTTAAACGTCCAGACGAGAGGAAAAAATAAACGATCGCTGCTAACTGTTGCTGCTTGTTGTCACTTATTCTGCAGCCGAGTAGTCGCATGAATGATCTCTGGGATCACTAGCGCCCTCTACCACCAGGAGGCGGGATTACTGCGAGCCTCAGCCAGTGAGTGTTCGCAGCCGTTTTGTGATTGCTCAGCACAAGAAATACGTTACACACATACAGTTGTTGACAAGATACACTGTACATTATATACCTCAGCTAACTAAACTATGGAAATGTATAATATAATTCATATAGCAATACGGTCTCACTGCACAGCAGGCCAGCAGTTAGCCGAGTCATTGCGCAATCCATGGCGAGGCTCAACTGGCTGGTGACTCACCGCAAATCTCTTCTCAGTATTTGAATGGCAAATGTGAAAATTCAGCAATTTTGAATAAAAATAATCTAAAACTGGTGAAGTTAAATGAAAAATAACTTTATAGTATAATCACTGGATACATATAACAATTTAATTAATTTTTTTTCTTTTTACATGCAGTGGAAGAATGGCCGTGCGCGACCCGAGGGTCCCTGGTTCAATCCCCACCTAGTACCAACCTCGTCATGTCCGTTGTGTCCTGAGCAAGACACTTCACCCTTGCTCCTGATGGGTGCTGGTTAGCGCCTTGCATGGCAGCTCCCTCCATCAGTGTGTGAATGTGTGTGTGAATGGGTAAATGTGGAAGTAGTGTCAAAGCGCTTTGAGTACCTTGAAGGTAGAAAAGCGCTATACAAGTACAACCCATTTATCATTATCATTACATTTTATTTCTTTCCATGATGGCACGTGAGGCCCCGCCTCACCTGCCTCCCCTGACTGTACGTCACTACTCTATATCTATATCAGCCTGTTACAAGAGTAACATTAAAGGCCAAAATAGGACCACAAACAAAATCTTGGTTTGGGCCACAAAAAGCCTAGTCATGCTTGCTAATTTTTCCTTTACTTTTCCATTAAAACATCTGAAAACCTTCACCAAATATCTGTGCTAGAAAGAAAGGGTTTAGTGTCGTAAGCCTCTCAGAGGAGAGTTAGAGTGCAGGAAACAGATGAAATAGCCCATAAAAAGGTAAGATCCAATCATGGGTACTTTTTCGTTGTAATTAGGCATGCGCCACTTCTTGCAAGGAGATTCTATCATTCTTACAGCGTAAGTCGCACGTCCCAGTGATCATTTCTATCCAAAAGTGTTTCAATTATAGTCGATGGAGCTGACGGCCGAGATAAAAGAGTGGGGGTGAAATAATTACAAAGCATTAGGCATAATTTAATCGGTTGTTGCCAAGAAAAATGTATGTTTACTAAAAAAAAGATCACAGAATCTCCCACAGTCCGTGATCAAGATACGTGTGTGATGCAATACAGTTTTGAGCTTTGATTATATGATGAATGTTCTTTGTTGTAATAGTTCTTTTTTTTGTTCTTTTGTTTGAAAATCTCTCAGCTGCTTTGCCTCTGTAGAAAGAAATCAGCAGCAGCGAGCAGCTGCCAGCGCACGTACATGAGAGCACAGTGAGTACTGTACGCTACGGGTGTCCTGATCCGATAGATATTGAATATCTGTCTGATATCAGCACACACACACAAAAAAACAAGTATCGCATAATATCGGCTTGCATCTAAATGTCTGATCCAAGCAGTCCTGCAGTGTGTATACTTGTGCAAAGCTGGACATCCAGTTAACATCTAAATGTCCTCCAATAAGCACACAAGGTAGGTTTTTTCTTGTATTTTAGTGAAGTCATTTGCAAAAGATAAACATGGTAGACCATAGGCTACGAGGAGCATCTATACAACAGCTAAGCACACAATAGCACACAAACTAGACATACTGTATGTAATATGTGTCCTTAATTGAACAATATTGCAGTCAAAAACACGACATTTGTCGAAGTATGAAATAATAACATGACATTTGTCACTATAAAAGTATGAAATAATTATAGTTATAATATAATATAATATAATTATAGTTACATATTACTTACATATACAAGGTCTCCAAAGCAGAAACATATTGTAAAGTATTGAGTAACAAATGTGTCCGCATCATTCAACTCACTGCACCATGCCATTAATCTAATTAATTTTTGTGACCACTTACCAAAAAACTAATTCAAACTCCACTTCAAAATAATACATCTGTCATAAGGTTAGTGTTTTTGTGCCTAGCATTGTTCTATTAATAATTTCAATTGATCAAGTTTTTCCTAATATTCCACACTTCAAGTATGTACTTTGATTTGGGCTGATATTGTATCAGATTACAATCGGTATAGGCCAATACTCAAGGCGTTGTATCGGACTGAAAAAGTTGTATCTGGATACAAAAGCTCCTCTTTTAGCAGCTGTGTGATGTATACCTGCAACAATTAAGGAGATGGCCTAAAAACGTATTTTTCAAAATATATTCTGAAACAGGGGCAGCACGTGTGCCTCACACTACGAAAGTCCTGAGTTCGATACTGGGCTCAGGATCTTTCTGTGTGGAGTTTGCATGTTCTCTCCGGGATTGCGTGGGTTCCCTCCGGGTACTCCGGCTTCCTCCCACCTCCAAAGACATGCACCTGGGGATAGGTTGATTGGCAACACTAAATTGGCCCTAGTGTGTGAATGTGAGTGTGAATATTGTCTGTTTATCTGTGTTGGCCCTGCGATGAGGTGGCGACTTGTCCAGAACCCCCCACAACCCCAAAAGGGACAAGCGGTAGAAAATGGATGGAGATTCTGGAACATTTGGGCTCAATTCAGAATCATAAAAATTCAAGAATTGCAATTCGAATGTGAATGAATTTTTTTCCACCACCCTTACTGTCAAATTGAAGCCCACCTGCTTCACGGTTTTTGCCCCAGAGCCAAAACAAAGCACAAACAGGGCACAGAAAATTACAACAATAAAAGCACCAGTGTCACCCACACTTGAACTGGTCTGCTTACTGTCAGGGAAAATGTGAAGAAAAGTGCATGCAAGTTGCTCGCACATGCTCGAAAAATCATCACCCAAACACACTTTACTTTGTGTACCAACAAGTTCCCCCCCGCCCACCATATTTCAGGCTACGCCCATTAACGCCAACGGATCAGAATTGGCGTCCCCCTGATACGCCTGAGTCAGCACGTTTGCCAAGTTAATCAGCATGAGAGCTGCCAGCTGCGGCGGCCCCTCTGGTGGGCATGATGTATGTTCCTGTGACACGCATGACCGGTGGCAGCAGAAAGTGAGGAGAGGGTTAGAGAGCAGAGAGCATGTACGGATATTAAAGCCATGCCAGATGTCCTATTAGCTGAGTGGCTCCGAGCCCCGGGCATGGCTGCCCACAGTGTGCCCACCTGTCTGGAAATTGTAAGGGCATAACATGTTGGGGATGGGCGCTTCTCATTTCACTAAAACAGCCTGGACTTACTATACTTCCTAAACTCTTAAAAAGTACACACTGAGTCTTCTTTGTGAAACTGTGACTTAATTGTGGCAATAAGTCGTCCCAACGTGTTGATTAAGCGTGAAACAGGTGACACTGGCGTCTGAAACACACATTCTTTGTGTAGCCAACATAATTACATAGGGTCACTTTAATCCGTGCTTTCTGGTTACACACACATACAGCATCAGCAACCCCTGCAACCCCAAAAGGGATAAGCGGTAGAAAATGGATGGATGGACATACAGCATTTAGTTCTACTCTTCACTATATTAAACAGCACCTGAGCAGGGGCGGTTGGTGGGTTGGTTCAGTTCTTTCCGCAAGTATTCACAGCGCTTCTGTTACAGCCTTATTCCAAAATGGAATAAATTAATTTTTGTCCTCAAAAATCTACAAACAATACCCCATAATGACAGTGTGAAAAAAAATGCTAATTTATTAAAAGTAAAAAACTAAAAAATATATTTTGCTTAATACTTTGTTGATGCACCTTTGGCAACAATTACAGCCTCGAGTCTTATAGACAGAGACATCCGGAATGAAAATGAACGATTCTTATCCAATCTGATGGAGCTTGAGAGGTGCTGCAAAGAAGAATGGGCAAAACTGCCCAAAATATAGGTGTGCTAAGCTTGTGGCATCGTATTCAAAAAGACTT
Organism: Nerophis lumbriciformis; assembly: GCF_033978685.3. Classification (NCBI taxonomy): domain Eukaryota; kingdom Metazoa; phylum Chordata; class Actinopteri; order Syngnathiformes; family Syngnathidae; genus Nerophis; species Nerophis lumbriciformis. The sequence continues at coordinate 16,537,101 of NC_084577.2, read as the reverse complement.
GAGGCTGTAATTGCTGCCAAAAGTGCATCATCTATGTATTAGGCAAAGGCTGTGAATACTATGGTTTTTCTTAATATATATTTTTAATACAATTGCATTAAAGAAAAAAAAATATATATATATAACTTTTTACATTTTCATAATGAGGTATTGTCTATAGAATTTTGAGGACAAAATGGATTGTATTCCAATTTTAAATAAGGCTGTAACATGCCAAAATGTAGAAAAAGTGAAGCGCTGTGAAAACTTTCCGGATGCACTGTATTTGGGCTCAAGCCGTGAACGTTTTTTGAAAATCCCTGCATCTAAATTATCTAAAAAAAAAACTCTTAAAAGTAGCGTGCAGTACCGGAGTCCAACATAGAGGCAGTAGCTGTGTAAAGTAGCACGTGACTGTGTCAATGCTGCTAAATTGGTACTAAATCTGGTGACTTTCCAACTTCTCTTCGGAACTTTTTTCTCCTCAAAAGCAACACGTTTTTTTAACTATTAGGGCTCCCCTTAAGTGTGGTCCCGGGGATCCGGAAGGGTTTTAGTCATAAAAGTGTTGAAAATAAGTCATATAGCAATTGTTTTAATTTTTGTATTCAATATTTAGATCAACTCCATGTCTATCTGTTGACATAAAACATTTTCTTTTAAGTTTTATGTTGTTACGTTTTCTATGGCAAATACAGAAATTATGCAATATCCCCGACCCCTAAAAAATGTTAAAGTGGTATATTTGATGTGAAGTAATTGAAGCCTGATTCATAACAATATGAATATGAATATGAATTCATTATTATTTTTTCTGCACTTACAGTTTTTGAAAAAAGTCCCAATAAAATGATTGGGAAAGGGTCCCAAACATAAAAGTGTTAAAAAAAAGGTCATACCATTTTTTATTTGTATTTTTTACTTTCAATGCTCAAGTCTCTATATCAGCTTCAGGTCTATCTGTCGATTATAAGTTTTTGTTATTTTTTCATGTTGTTTTTGTCAAAGAACAATTGCAATATTCCCCCTAAAATATTTAAAAGTGGAATTTTTTATGTGAATAATTGGAGCCTGGAATAGGTCAATATATCATAACAACATTACATTTTGTAATTCATTATTATTTTTGGAGCGAAGACAGTTTTAAAGAAAAAAACAACCTGCATGACAGCTTTGTGTTATTAGAGTCACAACTTATTCTCGTTACATTTCACCTGTTTGCTCTTTTAATCCACTTTTGTATGTGTTTCTTTTTAATAGTATTTTTGGAACGAGGGCCGTTAAAAAATTAGCTGCGGGACGCAAAAAAAAAACCTCTCAAAAGTAACGTGCAGTACCGGAGTCCAACCAAAAGGCAGTAGCTGTGTAAAGTAGCCCGTGTGCTGGCCTTACAACACGTAACTGTGTCAATGCTGCTTAATTGACATCAAAATCTGATGACTTTCCAACTTCGGGACTTTTTTTTTCCCCTCAAAAGCAACTAGTGACAAATTTTCTGATGTTTTTAGAGACACAAAAGCACATATTACTCACAGGTGATGAAGTTGACAGTAGCCTCGCGCAGCAGTCCCAGCTGCAGTCAGAGCAGAGAGGAGACCCGCACCCCTTCGTGTCCAGGCTGCAAAAAAATCCAAAGTGGTATATTTGATGTGAAGTAATTGAAGCCTTAAATAGATCAATAATTCATAACAACATTGATTTTTTATTCATTTTTACTTTTTGAAAAAAAATCCCACTAAAATTATTGGGGAATCAAAAGGGTCCCACATATAAAAGTGTTAAAAAAAAAAAAGATTTTTAATTTTTTTATTTCAACACTTAAGTCTCAACTTCAGATCTATCTGTTGATTATAAGTTTTTATTTTTCATGTTGTTTTATGCACTTTTAGTTTTTTATATTGCAAACACACAAAAAATGCCATATCTCCCCCCCAAAAAATTTCAAAGGGGAATTTTTGATGTGAATAATTCGAGCCTTAAATAGGTCAATATATCATAACAACTAGGGATGTCCGATAATATCGGACTGCCGATATTATCGGCCGATAAATGCTTTAAAATGTAATATCGGAAATTATCGGTATCGGTTTCAAAAAGTAAAATTTATGACTTTTTAAAACGCCGCTGTACGGAGTGGTACACGGACGTAGGGAGAAGTACAGAGCACCAATAAACCTTAAAGGCACTGCCTTTGCGTGCCAGCCCAATCACATAATATCTACGGCTTTTCACACACACAAGGGACGGCGTGGCGCAGTGGAAGAGTGGCCCACCTAGTACCAACCTCGTCATGTCCGTTGTGTCCTGAGCAAGACACTTCACCCTTGCTCCTGATGGGTGCTGGTTAGCGCCTTGCATGGCAGCTCCCTCCATCAGTGTGTGAATGTGTGTGTGAATAGGTAAATGTGGAAGTAGTGTCAAAGCGCTTTGAGTACCTTGAAGGTAGAAAAGCGCTATACAAGTGAAACCCATTTATCATTTATTTATAAGTGAATGCCAGGCATACTTGGTCAACAGCCATACAGGTCACACTGAGGGTGGCCGTATAAACAACTTTAACACTGTTACAAATATGCGTCACACTGTGAACCCACACCAAACAATAATGACAAACACATTTCGGGAGAACATTCGCACCGTAACACAACATAAACACAACAGAACAAATACCCAGAACCCCTTGCAGCACTAACTCTTCCGGGATGCTACAATATACACCCCCTGCTACCCCCTACCCCTCCTCCCCCCACCTCAACCCCGTCCCCCCAACCCCGCCCACCTCAACCTCCTCATGCTCACGTTCCAAATTCCAAACTGCTGTTTTGAGGCATGTTAAAAAAAAAAAAAAAAGCACTTTGTGACTTTAATAATAAATATGGCAGTGCCATGTTGGCACTTTTTTTCATAACTTGAGTTGATTTATTTTGGAAAACCTTGTTACATTGTTTAATGCATCCAGCGGGGCATCACAACAAAATTAAGCATAATGATGTGTTAATTCCACAACTGTATATATCGGTATCGGTTGATATCGGAATCGGTAATTCAGAGTTGGACAATATCGGATATCGGCAAAAAAAGCCACTATCGGACATCTCTAATAACAACATTACATTTTGTAATTCATTATTATTTTTTGAGCCCAACCTGCATGGCACAGCTTTGTGTTATTAGAGTCACAACTTATTCTCATTACATTTCACCTGTTTGCTCTTTTAATCCACTTTTCTATGGGTTTCTTTTTAATAGTATTTTTGGAATGTGCTGAGGGCCGTTAAAAAATTAGCTGTGGGACACAAAAGGGCCCTCCGGGGCCACACTATGAACACCCCTGCTCCAACATTTAACGGTGCAGAACTTAATAGTTCAAATGTAATAATATAGTTAATTTGCAGTTCTAATCAAACTTAGCCTTTTGTTCAACTCACTTTTTTTATCGCCCGCGTCGTTATTCCTCTCTCCCACAGCGTCCATCGCAGGTGATGACGTCATACAGAAACTTCTGGAATAATAGGAAATGTCCTCCTTCCAGAGGAGTTGGCAACACAAATAAAACTCCGTCCACAATATTTTCTCTTCTTGCTTTAGTGAAGCTTTCTTTGACATATGTGTATGATGTGGAGACTGTAACATACAGTAAAAAAATAAATAAATGAAGTTACTATCCGAGTGTACAAATGATACAGCTATGCTAATACAAATAGCTAGCTAAACACAGAATAGGCTAGCTGCTAATATAACACCGTCTATCCAGTTTACAAACTTATTCAAAGTAATATTTCAGGGACATTTGTGACTTGTACACGTAGATACTCACATAAACTTGAACTTTTAAAGCAGACACAGCTTTGTCAGTTTTTGTTCGCGAGCTTGTGCGAGTTGTGGTTGACCGAGAGAAAAACACCAAAGATTGTTTACGTCCGAGAAGAACGCTCACTCTGATGTCCCCAAAACCGGGAAACGACCGTTCATGGAGAAGATGTCTCACTTTGTTAACTTTTTAACCATCGGCTTTAAAAAAAAAAAAATCAACAATACATATTAACATATTTATTTATTCTGTCTTTGAGCAGAATACATGACAGCCTGTCTGAGCCTCCCCTGAAGAAGTGAATCATGAATTGATTAACGTGGACCCCGACTTAAACAAGTTGAAAAACTTATACGGATGTTACCATTAAGTGGTCAATTGTACGGAATATGTACTGTACTGTGCAATCTACTAATAAAAGTTTCAATCCATCAATCAATCAAAGTGAATTATTATATTTATATAGCACTTTTCTCTAATGACTCAAAAGTGCGTTACATTGTGAAACCCAATAACTAAGTTACTTTTTCTTTTTTTTTTAAACCAGTGTGGGTGGCACTGGGTGCATGTGGGTAAAGTGTCTTGTCCAAAGACACAACGGCAGTGACTAGGATGGCAGAAGCGGGGATCGAACCTGGAACCCTCAAGTTGCTGGCATGGCCGCTCTCCCAACCGAGCTGTGATTATTCAGGTATGTGAATCATTTAAAAAAAAAAAAGTTTTACTCTGTTGGTTTGCTAAATGTTTGTGTATTAGTAAAGTTATGTACAAAGGAAGTGAATGACAGCAATACTGTTACTGTATGTGGTTGCATTGGAATCATCCAAAAAAGCTTGGATGATAATTATTTTGCTTCATTAAATCATATTATTTATCTGTGTAATCCAGTGCTTTTTGTCTGCTTTAATAAAGTTGAGATACCATATCGTTTAAAAAAAAAAAAAAAGAAAAAAAAAAAAGTTTTTTTTTGTTGCACCTGCTAAAAAGAAATCTAAACTATTCAAGCTTAAAACTGCCCCTGCATCTGATTCCTAACTATTTTAATCAGGGCTTTGAAATGATTTTTTTTTTTTAAATTAGATTTATGACATTTTTGAATTTAGGTTAATTAGAATAGAATAGAATATAATAGAATAGAATAGAATGGATTTTATTGTCATTATATTTGCATATAACGAGATTGAGGACTCCAACTTAAGGTGCGGTAGTGGGAACAAATATGGGATAAAAATAAATTACACAAAAGGTACTAAAGAAAAAAACACAATAAATAATTGAAATAAAAAATTGTGATTAATCACTCATTTGCATAATAAAAATAGCTTAAGAAACGACCCCAGTATTTGTACACTAATGCAACTTTATTGTCAGAATGTCATCCAGGAACGTTTTACTTGAATGCATGTTGTATATTTGGTCAAAACTTGGAGATCGGTAGGTTGTGAGTTCAAACCCCGGCCGAGTCGTACCAAAGACTACAAAAATGGGACCCATTACTTTGCTTGGCACTCAGCATCAAGGGTTGGAATTGGGGGTTGAATGACCAAAAATGATTCCCGGGCACGGCCACCGCTGCTACTCACTGCTCCCCTCACCTCCCAGGGGGTGATCAAGGGTGATGGGTCAAATGCAGGGAATAATTTCGCCACAATGTGTGTGTGACATTCATTGGTACTTTAACTTTTTAACAGTTTTATCTAAAGTTCTTACAGGCTGGAGTGAAATTTGCACTCACTCATATTTGCACTGAATCTTTGGGCACCACACGATTCGATTCGATTCTTGTGGGTAATGATTTGATTCGAAATCAATTCTCGATTCAAATCGATTCTCCATTGAAAATCAAAACTTTTTTTTTTTTTTTTAAATAACATTGGGTGCCAGTTCTTTGATTAACTACATTCCTCCATAAAATAGATAACAAGTCTGATACAGTTTTATATTATTTAAAAGAAAACTGGTTTTGTGTAGTCAAATTCTACCCAAACATTTAATAAAGTAAAATACAAATAAGGCAACAAAAGAAATATCCCACACTTCTCTTTTCTAAAGTAAATAAATAAATGATAAATGGGTTGTACTTGTATAGCGCTTTTCTACCTTCAAGGTACTCAAAGCGCTTTGACACTACTTCCACATTTACCCATTCACACACACATTCACACACTGATGGAGGGAGCTGCCATGCAAGGCGCTAACCAGCACCCATCAGGAGCAAGGGTGAAGTGTCTTGCTCAGGACACAACGGACATGACGAGGTTGGTACTAGGTGGGGATTGAACCAGGGACCCTCGGGTTGCGCACGGCCACTCTCCCTAAATCCGTATACCAGATATAGGCATCTACATCAACAATATGATTTGCCTGAGTGACTGGAAAAGGACAGATTAAAAAAACATGTTTTTTTTAATATTATTCATATTTGTTTGACTACTTTGGATTGTTTTGTGTCATGTTTGTGTGTCCTCTCAATTACTCTGTTGACTGCTAATCTGAATGTTGCTGGGCCGAGGTTTGGTTTGGAATTGTATTATTATTGTGTAGTATTTTGTTGGACTTATTAAACATTTTGTAAAAATAAAAAAAATAAAAGAAACTATTAAAAAAAATATTAATTATTGATCAAAAAAAATATATAGATTTTTAAATTTTTTTAAATTATTAAGAATTGCGACTCATTTGAAAATCCATGTATTTTTGACATCCCTAATTGATATGATCACTGACCGTATATGTAGCAGTTATGGCAAAAGAGCTTGTACGGTCAAAAATAAATTGCAGGATTTATCTAAGTGTGTTCATGGTTAACGCGATAATTTTTCGTTATTAATCACATGAATTAACTCGTTAATTTTGACAGCCCTAATTTTAAACATTTTAACGTTAAAATCACGTGTATCCACTAGGGGGCAGTACAAATCCTAAACCCTCGTTTAGTAATTTTTGTTTTGTTTTCAACATTTATTGTGTACCCCACATGCATTCATTATATCACTTAATAATTATTCTTAAAGGTTTATTATTCACTTAAATTTTCTGGCACTCAAGTACAGAAAAATAAACAATCACCTTGTTTTTTCTTTATTTTATTTCATCATAACTTTTTCTATATTTTTTCCATTTTTGCTGCTTGGCATGGATAACTGGCAAGATTGATATGCTACAATATCAGATTGCAATGAGCATGAGCCTCACTTTGGAACCGAGTGGGACATCTTTCATGAATGAGATGTACAAACCCCGTTTCCATATGAGTTGGGAAATTGTGTTAGATGTAAATATAAACGGAATACAATGATTTGCAAATCCGTTTCGATATTTGATGTTCAAACTCATAAACTTTATTTTAATTAACTTAGAATTTCATGGCTGCAACACGTGACAAAGTAGTTGGGAAAGGGCATGTTCACCACTGTGTTACATAGCCTTTCCTTTTAACAACACTCAGTAAACGTTTGGGAACTGAGGAGACACATTTTTGAAGCTTCTGAGGTGGAATTCTTTCCCATTCTTGCTTGATGTACAGCTTAAGTTGTTCAACAATCCGGGGGTCTCCGTTGTGGTATTTTAGGTTTCATAATGCGCCACACATTTTCAATGGGAGACAGGTCTGGACTACAGGCAGGCCAGTCTAGTACCCGCACTCTTTTACTATGAAGCCACGTTGATGTAACACGTGGCTTGGCATTGTCTTGCTGAAATAAGCAGGGGCGTCCATAGTAACGTTGCTTGGATGGCAACATATGTTGCTCCAAAACCTGTATGTACTTTTCAGCATTAATGGTGCCTTCACAGATGTGTAAGTTACCCATGTCTTGGGCACTAATACACCCCCATACCATCACAGATGCTGGCTTTTCAACTTTGCGCCTATAACAATCCGGATGGTTCTTTTCCTCTTTGGTCCGGAGGACACGATGTCCACAGTTTCCAAAAAAAAAGTGAAATGTGGACTCGTCAGACCACAGAACACTTTTCCACTTTGTATCAGTCCATCTTAGATGAGCTCAGGCCCAGCGAAGCCGACGGCGTTTCTGGGTGTTGTTGATAAACGGTTTTCGCCTTGCATAGGAAAGTTTTAACTTGCACTTACAGATGTAGCGACCAACTGTAGTTACTGACAGTGGGTTTCTGAAGTGTTCCTGAGCCCATGTGGTGATATCCTTTACACACTGATGTCGCTTTTTGATGCAGTACAGCCTGAGGGATCGAAGGTCACGGGCTTAGCTGCTTACGTGCAGTGATTTCTCCAGATTCTCTGAACCCTCTGATGATACCGTAGATGGTGAAATCCCTAAATTCCTTGCAATAGCTGATTGAGAAAGGTTTTCTTAAACTGTTCAACAATTTGCTCACGCATTTGTCGACAAAGTGGTGACCCTCGCTCCATCCTTGTTTGTGAATGGAATCTACTTTTATACCCAATCATGGCACCCACCTGTTCCCAATTTGCCTGTTCACCTGTCCTTTCCCAACTTCTTTGTCACGTGTTGCTGGCATCAAATTCTAAAGTTAATGATTATTTTCAAAATAAAAACGTTTATCAGTTTGAACATCAAATATGTTGTCTTTGTAGCATATTCAACTGAATATAGGTTGAAAATGATTTGCAAATCATTGTATTCCGTTTATATTTACATCTAACACAATTTCCCAACTCATATGGAAACGGGGTTTGTAATAATATCGCCATAAAGAAGTACGCCACATCATCCGCACATTCTTGATGGATGTGTTCGCATAATCAAAAAGGCTTCATTTGGTCAATGCTGGCACAGGTGGCAAAAAAAAAGACCCCACTCATGGCCATTATCACTACCACTCTATTATGACCCCGGCTTGCACCATCACTGAGTGACCTCATCAAAGCTGGACGACCCATGCTGACCTCATCAACAATGCCTGACCCCAGTGACCTCATCAAAAGGTGGACGCCCCATGAAGCCCGGAGGGGTGACGACGGCCCCTAAGAAAACTCCCCCATTAGGGTGCCAAGAGCACTGTAAATGTGGAGTGTCAGCGCCCACCGTCCACACCGTCATGCCCAATTCCCCCCCACCCCCCGCCACCGCGTTACCCTGCGGACAATGGAGCGGCTAAACCCTCCCGGCCGCCGTGTCCGCCCACGTCGGCTGGCAGCAGTGACAGAAGGCGGCGCAGGATGGGACTCTTATTGAGCGTTTGAGCGATGAGCCAGGTCATCGCATCGAGCCGCCTCATCCATCATGCCCCACAAATGGACACAAATAAAGAGGACGCATTCCTGCCTGCGCTCCCACTACCACATTCAAGGCCTGTGCTCGCCTCCGCCATGCAAGCCCCAAGCCAAGAGAGAGAGAGAAAAAAAAAAAAACAGAGTTCAGACTCGCTTTCGGAGGCCATGGGAGTGCCAGAAGAAAGCGCCAGGTGGTTCCCTGACCGACAGTCCATGTCTGCGTCATAATTACGAGCACAAAGAGAGACTTATGCAGGAGGCTTTGAATCCAGTGGGTGAGTTAAATGTTGTCTAATGTCGGTTTGTGTACAGCCCACTTATTGTATGACTCGCCAAAAGGTTCTAACACTATCTCAGTCAACAAACTCCCAAACATTGGTGACTCAGTGTCTGAGTCCAAGTATGGCCGCAAAATAAGACACCACGGGGCCAAAGAAAGTTGTGAGTGCCAGCACTTTGATAAAAACGGTCAAAAGAACTGAACTTGAAATGGTCATTCATCCATTAAAT